>NC_136790.1:23012669-23302669 GCF_951216825.1 Electrona antarctica | reverse complement strand
TTTCACTTGATCTGGCCACAATCGAGACGTCACTAATTCGTAGAGGTCCTTACCGTGCTTGCTGGGATAGCATGATATCAAAAGTGGCCCCTCTGCAGGTGGTGTTGGGCAGTGTGTCTCATGCTTGGAAGATGTGATGCTGCAAACCACACAATCACCTCCAATCACGGGTGCACAATAACATACCCACAGTGTTAATTCAACTCTGAATTTAATTCACTGTTTTGTTTACAGATTTTACATGGGGAGTGTTGGCAAATCCTGAAGCAAATAATTAACATCTGCAAGGCAACATTTAACATCCCATCCAGAAATGTGTTCTAATATTACAATTAAAATAATGTTAAGATTGTATGATTTATGTATGCCTAGATGGTGCTCTAAATCCTTTAACCCAACAGAGCTAAGAGTGTCTTCATCGATCGATCCATATGATTACCATGAGTGGCAACCTTGCGGCAATTCATTGATATTCCATACAGATGGCGCCTTATGATAAAGTACCCTACCATGGATGGAACTGCAGGCCTCTTATTGCTGCCTCCATGCACAGCTGTTCATGTGCAGCTCTCATGTCTCTGTTCTGCTCCTCTGATCACAAGGCAGAGTGGAGTACAGTGCTTTAGGGCTTATTTCTAGTTGTTCTGGGTCTGTGAAGGTCACACCTGTGGAGCGTTGGCCAGTGGCCAGAGTCCATGCACGATGCACCTCTGACCTTCAGAGCGAATGTGGGTGGTATAACATTATCAGACACCTCTGTGGGCTGTGGAAGCAGCATAGCCACTGAATATTCATGCAGAGTTTAGCTGGAACAATTTCAACTTAAGTAAGCACACTGATAGGGCTGACAGAAGGTGCGATGCCAAGGGATGAGATAGTGTGCAGGAAAAAAATGTTTTTACTTGAGCACATAATTGAGGAAAGTGTTTATTCAATTTATTACCCAGCAACATTCATCCCCCCCCCCCCCCCCCCCCCCCCCCCCCCAACTGTCAGCTCTTAACTTTTCCATTCTGTTAAACAAGTTGGGATAATAAGTGAATAATGTAGTTTAGTGTAATATGAAAGGCTTTTCTATATCAGGATAGCCATTACTGAACTTTTGCTTTCAGTTGCACACTGCTTTGGGACATTTTTGTTTCCATCCTTATCCGTAGTCGGGTCGTGGGGGCAACAGCTCCATCAGAGTGCTCCAGACCTCCCTCTCCAGAGCAATATTAGTGACTTCCTCCTGGGGGATCCCGAGACGTTCCAAGGCCAGTGAGTCCAACTGCGCCTTGGTCTGCCCCGGGGTCTCCTCTCAGTGGGACGTGCCTCAAGGAGCTCCCTAGCCCATCCTAACCAGATGCCCTAACCACTGGCTCCTTTCAGGCAAAGAAGCAGCGACTCTACTCCGAGTCTCTCTTGTGTGACTGAACTTCTCACCCTATCTTTAAGGGGAGATGCCAGCCACCCATCGAAGAAAACTAATTTCAGCCGCTTCGCAACCATATTCTTTCGGTCATGACCCACACTTCATGACCATAGGTGAGAGTAGGAACGAAGATTGCTCTGTAGACAGAGAGCTTTGCCTTCTGGCTCAACTCTCTTTTCGTCGCACAAGTGCGGTACAGTGACTGCAATACCGCCCCTGCCACTCCAATTCTCCGGCTGATCTCCTTTTCCGTCCTTTGTACATGTCTGCTGTGAGGATATCATGTTCAGCTGAGTCCTCTACTCACTCTTTGCATTGCAAACTTGGGAGATTACTTGTTTCAATTAGCCATGGAGTGTAGAGAATTTAAGCCATGCTAATTCCAATCCCCAGTGAAAATCCCAGAGAAAGAAACTAACAACTGAGGCATAATCGCATGCCCCAGACATCTCTCATTTCATGGATGTATTATGGAGTAATTCAAACATGTCATTCCTTTGCCTACAACATTTAAAAGGTAGTAATGGGATTCATGAAAAGGCTAAACTTTTGAGTTGAGCCTTTTCATGTTGTCACTCAACCAGTACCTTTTCAGTTAAGTTACCCACAGTCTGCTACTGCTCTATCAAGGAGGGGTGGAAGAATAGTTTGTGGTTGAACAAGTAAATGTATGATACACATATGCTCCTGTTTGTTGAAATGAAAGTGTGGCATTCCTGAGATACATCAATGTATCACTCAGCCACTTTGCCTTTTTCTTTTAGCAATGTTTCACAAAGATGAAACTGGGCATATGCTCCTGCATGATGTGTGAGTTGTATACTGAGTGAGATGCCTCCCACTCTAAAATGCTACAATTTGGCTATGGCACCAGGCCTTTCTACATGAAAATAGTCTGCAATACATCCCAAAACACTAAAACAAACAATGACGTATTGCTTTAATACAGCAATGCAGCATGGCCTTGAGGGTTCTTCTGTGTTAGGAAATTGCCCCATGAATACAATAACAAATGTTCAACAAGAGCAGTGAAAGAATGATATACATCTTTACAAGTATAAATGTATTTATAAAGCACATGGAAATGTCTGTGAAACATTGGTACAGCCTTGGTCTATTTTTACATTCTGATAGTTGAATTAAACACAGGATTATTGTGTATTCTCATAAAAACCAGGCAAATCGATCCTTTTAGACCAATTGCCCATGAATTAAATTTAACCTTACCCTGTTGCTGTGTTTTGAATGATATGTAGGCCAGTGTTAATTTTAACAAAGTACGTTTGTCAAATAGTGTCAAATAACGTTTAGATGCCATTTTAGCAATACAACCACCTAGTTGTACAGCAATCAGTACATAATTATGTAGTCAGTATTATTTTGTAGTACCCTCCAACCCTCATTTGGAAATTCAATTAAGATTCTACTGGTTGTCTAATCTAATGAACAGATTTATTCTCAGTGGTTTCCCAACCAAGTCTCAGATGTACTGGGTGGAACTGCATCGACACAGTAAAAGCACAAAGGGTACAAAGAATACAAGTGGAACCAAGCAGTTCCATTTATACATGCTGTACTGTATTCATTTCTGAACGCCATGCATGCCACTATTCCTCAAAGTGAGACTGAAATCAAAGCAAGACAATTTCATTATTTAAAGGGCAGTCATTGTTGCGGTGATGGATGGATTTCAAATTTCAAGTTCCATACTGATGTCATCTGGGTGGTACTAAGACTATGCAGTATGGACCTCTCACTAAAGAAAGTTCACACAGGAAATAATGAATTGCATTTTTAAGTTCACACAGGAAAAGTGCATTTTAATTATTAACACATGAATAATAAAAAAACATAAGCTGTGTGAAATAAGCTTACAATTACTGTATTTTGTGGGAATGATTCATTTCATGTTTCTGGGAAATTACATTTCTGTGTTTTGAAAGTTCATGGCAACAAATCAATACTGTTCTTTGTTCACGTTTACCTTAAATGATTTACCTTCATTACATTTCAACTTACTTAACCAGTATTGTTTCCGCCATGCCAGACAGCCGAAGGCCGGAGACTATAGGGCTCTATTTTCGTCGGAGCTTTCTAAAGCCACTATTTGGGGATTTAGCATTGGGGAAGGGGTGTTCCCCTACTAAAGTGGCTATTTTGGTCACCTGTCTAAATCCCTAAAACAGCTCTGTTACCCGTTACATTATGCATAGGTGTGGTTTAATGTATTTTTATTGAGGCTCTGAGATTTCACAACTGTTCAATCACAATTCAATGTATATAGAACCACATTTGTCTTTTTTCAACATAACATAAGAAAACAACAAGAACCACAATACGGACATTACAATGCACAGACAAAAAACAAACAAACACAAAAAAAAAAAGACAAAACGAGTACACCACAGTCTTGACATGATTACATTACAGGTCACCAGAGTCTTTGTTATTCACTACCGTTCAATAAGGTACATTGAAGCACAGTCTAGAAGGGTCCACTGTATCTAAGACTGGTTCCCATACCTTTGTGAACCCTTCCATGTTATCACGGAGGAGATAAGTCAGTTTCTCCAGAGGAACCACAGTCATTACCTCCTTGTACCAATCATCCAGTGTAGGAACGTCTCTATGAATCCAAAGTTTGAGTATAGTCTATGCATAGGTGTGGTTTGGGCGTTACAATAATGAAACCAATCACCATGCCACATGCCATTGCCTTTAAGAGATCCCTTATCCGTTATATTGCTCCATAGCCTTGCGGTCTATGGTCATAACCCATGGAAGAGTGATGCGTTGCTGCCTTGAAGTGAAGTCTCACTTGTGCGGCAGAGATGCGTAGGAGAATAAGGAGAGATGAAGCAGCCTGACTCCACTGACATCTCCATTGCAGGCGCGCGGTGCACGCCGCTCTATACCAAACTAATTTGCATTACGGTTTATGGGTGCTTTTAAACTCCACTATGCGCCTTCCCAAATGTGTGTGACCAAAATAGCCATTGAGGGGAAATCGTGCCAACACGCCCATGACCACACCTCTAGGCGCAAATACCGGTGTCAGCATAATCGATAGCTGGTGACGCTGGACCAAAATACCATTTAGGGATAGAGCAAGCTCCTATAGTCGTAATTATCAGGCAGCGGCTGACTTGCGGGCAGCGTCGCGGGTTACGGCAGTAACGAAAATAGAGCCCATATGTTTCCACCCCTGTCCGTCCATCTGTAGGCCTATGTGTGTGTCATTCTGTGAGCATCTAATCTCCGGTACTGTTGGACCGATCGCCGTGCAACTTTGCATACACGCTCCCAGTAGGCCAAGGAAGAACCTCTACTCTAATCTTTTCCAAATCGGCCTCATTGTGGCACTATAACAGGCCGCTACATATTTTTGTCTATAAATCTTGAACCGTAGACCGTACAATATAAAAAAATCACACCCGTGTGAACTGAGTGGTGTAAGGTCTTATATAGCCTGTCTGACGTAATGAAATCATGTCTGACGTAATGAAATCACACCCAGGTGAACAGGGTGAACATAACAACCATGCTAATTTTTTCTGCACAGACTAACAAAGCCAGTTGTAGGAGTGGTTTACACCACT
Organism: Electrona antarctica; assembly: GCF_951216825.1. Lineage (NCBI taxonomy): Eukaryota > Metazoa > Chordata > Actinopteri > Myctophiformes > Myctophidae > Electrona > Electrona antarctica. The sequence continues at coordinate 23,297,656 of NC_136790.1, read as the reverse complement.
CAACCAGGTGAACAGGGTGAACATAGCAACCATGCTCATTCTTTCTGCACAGACTAACAAAGCCAGTTGTAGGAGTGGTTTACACCACTCAAAAATATATTTTTCTATGACTGTGTTTCCAAAGGTGCACTGCAGGCAACCCGGCCTTTCGACCAATCATTAAGCAGGCTTATGGCTGTTTGATCTACTAATGAATTGCATTCCATGCATGCATAGGAAAGGTTTTGTGTACACTTATATATATAACTCTATAGCCCTAAACACTAAAGCATCTTTCCATATTTTGTGCAGGTTATAATAACTAAAGCCCTTTCTCAACTTTTTCAAACCTTTAGCAAAGGGTGCTATATAGAGATCCATTGCATTACTTAACATAGGTACAGGAAATTACAACAAAGTGAATTGATCTGCTTTATGTGCCAAGGCAAGCATACTGGCCTTGGGCACAACAGTACAGTCTTATTAAGTCATTAACTTTCACATTATACCTGAAGGAAAATAAATGCTTTTAAAGGTTAATGTTGCTGGTGGATTCGTAGACTTTGATTAAACAAAATTATGTTGTCTCATAGCCTTGGGTTGTATGGGCTGAATATCAAAATAGGGGTCACCTTATCAGGTAATTTGTTTTTTCCGTATGTCAAATTCTGAGTGTTAAATCTGTGAATGCTGTGTATTATGGTTAATTTCCTATACCGTCGTGTGGCAAAGTATAAATCAGATTTCATGATAATACTAGGCCACTTCGATGTAGAATGATATACTAACATAAACTATTATATACATGCATTATATTGTACATTTAAACAAAATCTGTAATCCACATGGCCTCAAATTTGAATAACACTGGTTTTCAACATATCCAATGTCAGTTATATGGCATAGTGTCTTTAGCTCAGGTCTACAGATCTCAGATCTCAGGTCTACAGATCTCAGAGGTCTAATAAGTCAAAATCCCTCAGGTTTTGTAGTTGCAACAATGATGAACAGAAATGCTACCATGCTATTGAATTGCACCAGAGACAGTGTTGTATTGCCACCAGTGGAGCAAGCTAATTAGTGACTTTTCCAACTTCATTACATTCACCTCAGTTGAATTTACTACACACGCTCCAACTGGAGATCTTTGTGCTCAGTTCACAACAGCAACTGTAGGTGTCAGTTATCCAACACCCAGTACTGTACTTAAGTACAATTTTGAGGTACTTTTACTTTTATGTCCAATTTTTAACACTTCTACTCCACTACTTCTCAGAGACTTACTCGACTACAATTATTTGAAATGTAGCCCCTCCTATGCCCAGCTTTCCGGGTTTGTGTAAACACAAACATTGAAGATAAAAGTGAGGACGGAAAAGTGAGGACGCAAATTGTGATTGGCCGGAATGAGATGATGTATGATGATGCATGATGATAAGAGCGCTCCTCACTTCACACAGGTGTGATTTTTAGTTACTACTTAGTTACTTTGTAGATATTGATTATTATTACAAAACATACATTACCCACTTCAGCCCCATTTAAACTTTGGCGAAAATAGCCAATCTACAAGCTCCTATTTTCAAAAGAGTTTTAATACTTTTTTTTTAAAGACATGATAACTGAAAAATGAATAAACAGAACATTAAAAAAAAAAAAAAAGACATGATAACTTGTGAAACGGGACATTGTGCATAATGAGTACTTTCCACTTTTGGTACTTTAAGACAAGTACATTTTGATGCCAATACTTTTGTACTTTTACTCATTACTGGACTTTTACTTAATTGTACCAGATTATTTCTACATTGCAGTATTGATACTTTTACTTAAAGGGATATTTCACTTCATTGTATCATCTTATGTGAACACCCCAGGCAGTTTTTAAATTGCTTGATTCAGTGTTTGGATATTTGAGAATCATTTTAGCTGCCTCGCCCCCTTCCTATACAAACCCATTGTAACTATTAAGACTCCGTTTTAACTTTTAACCATGTATAAGATTCATTGAAAACCTCCCAATGACTGATTGTGGGGGTTAGCAGAGATGGAGTACTTGTAGAGAGGCTGGGGAATTGGGAATTGGCTATACTAATGAAGACTTGAAGGGGAGAAAATGTTTTTCTTTTGTCTTGAAGGGGCATGTTTTGCACAATAATTTTCATTATGTCTGCCCACGATCTCTGATTCATACAGTAGGCTACGTTTGTTTACCTCAGTCACTGATACTAAAATCTGATATTTTATTTTTATTTTTTCTATGAACCTGTGACTTGACACCCATACTGTTATAAAACGGAAATAAAAAGATTTTGAAAAGAAAGAAGATTCATTGAAAACACCCGTCCTGATATTGTCCTTCTAATACGTGAGGTGCCCGTGTTTTTTAATTACTTTTTTTTAATTACTTAATTACAAAATATCGAAATACTGAATCGAGCAATTTACAAACGGTCTGGGGGTGTTTACATATGCCTGAGTAGATGATAAAAAAAAAAGTAAAAATGTACTTTTTCCACCACTGCCAACACCTTTCATCTTGAGAATGAGATTATATCACCACCTCTGCCCTCAAACCTTGAGTGCTGTATGTATACACACAGAAGTCAAAGCATACTAGATTATTTTATCATGTTTATTTAGATGTGAGAGTTCACGCAGGCTATCTATGGAAGTGTTGTTTCACAACCACAACCATATATTTGACTGTCATAGCAAGGCCATGTTAAATGTGCATGTGTATTGTGTAACTCTACATGCACATTCATGTTGTTTAAACTTTAAAGTGTGGTTGAGAACACGAGAGGTGAGTGCCCTCTTTTGGCGGTGTGAAGAACTGCAATCCTGTGAGAGTGAGTAAGCTGCACACCAGAATCTTCTAAAGACAATGGGGTTGCCTTAGCAACTGCAGATAGAGCACAAGTTAACCTCTTAAATTCGACCCCATAAAGATGTGCTTAATTGTGTAAAACCTCCACTGATCTCCCTGAATAGCAAAGGGTGTACACAGAAGAGAGATGATCTTTCGTCATAGCCTATGAGCCTTTGATGATTGACTTAATCATATATGTATGCCTTTATGCAGTAGCATGTCTTGCATGTGATGATAACAGGGAAAAACAGTAGTAGTAATACTGAATCTGACTGATGCAGAGACATCACATCCAAGTGAATTTAATTAGCTTTCAGAATAATTCATAGTCACAATGATTTAATGTATATACACATTGATTAAAATTAGATCAGGCAAGCCTATTATTATTTGTTCTTGTCAGTCATGTGTCACTCAACACACTAGTTTTTTGTTACAATGAGATGCAGAAGGCTGAATAGATCGCAAGGTGTACCTTACAGCATGTGCTGAAAACCTTAGGGGCCCAGTTACATGTACATCCAGTTGAGCATAGGTAATTGACATTCAATTTTACTTGTCAGAATCAGGAGCATGTGTCAGCAGCCACTATTGGTATTATATCCTCCATTAGAGAAGACAGTGATGCTGAAGGGGATTGGCACATGTTCATCTCTGCTCTCTGCACCTTTTTTTCTTCTTTTCTTTCTAATGGTACACTATTATATGGCCATGGCCCATTTAGCTAGTGGGTGGGTGGCATAGTAATGTGCAACAACTCAGTTGTAACTGGTTTGCTTCATTTCACCAAACATAAGTCCTCAGTGAATGTGATTATTTCCCCCAGAAGTGAAGCCTTAGTTTCTTAAACATTCTGCCTTTTATCCCAAAATAACCTCTGTGTGTGTGTGTGTGTGTGTGTGTGTGTGTGTGTGTGTGTGTGTGTGTGTGTGTGTGTGTGTGTGTGTGTGTGTGTGTGTGTGTGTGTGTGTGTGTGTGTGTGTGTGTGTGTGTGTGTGTGTGTGTGTGTGTGTGTGTGTGTGTGTGTGTGTGTGTGTGTGTGTGTGTGTGTGTGTGTGTGTGTGTGTGTGTGTGTGTGTGTGTGTGTGTGTGTGTGTGTGTGTGTCTTGGCAGCGGAGAAAAGTGCACTGACAGTAGAGGAAGGAGTACCAACTTGCTCATCGGGACTCGGGAGCAGTTGGGGGTTGTGTCTTGACACACTTAAACTGCACTTTGATACGCAGCCAGGTAGAGTCAGAGATCAAACCAGGAACCTTTCCATTCCAAGACAGACGCTTTACTGATCTACCTAGTGACGGATCAACCCCTCCCAGGGCCGTGCCGCTACACCAAATCAAAGGGTCCCACGCGTGGCGCGCGTGCAACGTCAAGAACGACACTTTTGGCATACATGTGTGGGCCCAGTGAATGAACGATTGAACGTGCATGCGTTCATGCGTGGCCACCGCCAGCATGAAACCTTCTGATTTTAGTGACCTCTTAACCTTTCCTCTAACGTCAGCATTAGAGCAGAATTTCCAATTGCACACAAGATTCCTATTAAACTTTCTGAGCTCAATAGATTAGTCCAAAAATATCTCTGAATCTCAATATTATGACACTCCATATTGAATCATGCATTTTTGCTTATATGTTGCAGTGTATCAAACAGCAAAAGAAAGAAGAAGTCTGCACACCGTTTTTTCCTGACCACTTTAGTGTGTCAAACAGTGACACATATTTCAATTAGAGCTTCCACACACCTGAAATGTCTTCGCTAGCTGTCAGCATCAGGGGCCAGTAAATGTCTGGGCAGTTGTGAATTTCATAATGTAATTTAGTCTGTGTCAGTTGCGAGTGCAGTTTGAATTTGTTAATGCTAATTAGTAGAGAACGCAGGCCTGCTCACAGAGATATGCTGTGCTGCACACTGTGCTGATATATTTTAGATAAAGTCTGTCCCAGGTACTAATAGAATGAGTCCACAGACCCACAAATCTCAAATTTATTTTTCAAAGCCGAGTTATGCTGAACATCAATTAGTTCCATTTGGACATCGGATCCCGCGCTGAGTGAAGTCTTGGAAACAATTCTGAAACTCACTTTTCTGCCATGATTTGTCCTTATACCTGTCGATGTTGTATTTATTCCTGTGAGTGACACACACAGACTGCAAAGAGGTGAAATGAGCTGGGTATACGTGCGTCCGCTATAGCCATATTTTAATTTAGTTTTTTACGGCACACATTCATATTCATGTTACCATTAAGCAGATATATTTTGTTAGCTGCATGGCCCTGCTTTCAGTAAACAAACCAATGAATGTGATCACATTTACGATAATAGAATAGCCCGGAAATATACCCAGTCACTCTTTTGCTTTTCCTCTCTCTGAATTTCTGCTTCCAGACACCTGATAAGTTTCTGGGCAGTTGTGATTTGAATAATGTAATTTAGATCTGTGTGTTCTATTATATCCACCAGATTCATGAACCCAGTCTTGTCATCCAACTCTGCCATTGGCTTCCCTTTCTCGTTCATGAATAGTCCAATTTCAATGTTACAATATAACTTTTAACATTAACATTCTCTCAGGCTCCTTCTCGGAGGCGGGGGGGGATTGACAGACAGACCTCTGCCCAGCAAGAACGGTCAGGACCTGGTTATCATGACGTAATTTGGCTTGCTGGGTGCTGTCGGTAAAAATAATTAGAATATCAAAATGCACCCGCCCAGCCTACTGTTGTCGGCCAAAGCCAGCTCTGCTCCTGCTACATAACGCCTCTTGGTGTATTGGGACTTGGAGATTCGAACAGTCAACTAAAAGTCTAAAAGTGAAATAATGTATTGGAATCCCTACTACAATTGATAACAGCACCAACGTGACTTATGTAGCTTCGTTGGGAATAGTCATGGTACTGATGCATCTTTGTTTGTGGAAATGGTGCCCATGACAAACGGCACAACAACAAACGTTTTCTCCAGCCTCGCCAAGGAAGGCCCTGGACAGACTGGGGGTTGACTGGAGTCACGCACAGTGGGTGGTTAACCGTCTATTGTTTTATAAGTACACATACTGTACAACAAGCTGCCAGCGCAGCAGGCGGTGCATACAGTACAGCAGTAGGGACAAGATAGACTATACTGATACATAATATATAGTCATGAATACCAAAAGTATTTCATCTCCAAATCATCCAGCGGGACAGATTGGACCCTTTTAGCAGCCAGTTTCAAACCCCTGATATAGCACCACGCTTATAGGCTGCGATTTCATCTTGAACACAAGATATCTCAAAGTCTAATGGGGGGATTGTCCCCCCAAAGGATAAATCCTACTATTTTGTTCTGTCCTTTCTTTTAGCATCACGCGTAGGCCACAATTTCCACTTGCACACATCTCATGTCATTTCCCCTCTTTGCAGTCTGTGTGTCACTCACAGGCATAAATACAACGTGGACAGGTATAAGGACAAAATATGGCAGAAAAGTGAGTGTCAGAATTGTTTCCAAGACTCAACTCAGCTCGAGAAGTATTTTCAGTCATTTGCCATCAATTTCCTCATCAGATGAGCTGGATGATCAGACGATGAAGGGGACCTCATCCACGCTTAAAGAAATTGGCCGAGAACAGGACAATAGAGAGCAAGATGTTCAGGTGCAATGCTCCATGAAGCAAGCCCAAAGATGAACAAATGATATACTTTATGATGAATGGTACTGGAGCTTTTTAGTTTTTAGATAACCTAGTAGTCTGATAAAGTGAAATAATGGAGTCAATGTGTCTCTGAGCTGCTGCCACTTTATTCCACCATAGGTAAGACTTTTCATTAGAGTGCAACTAGTTCTTGTACGATTGTGTACAGTGCTGTTTGGTTCTACAAATAGCCTTGATCTAATTAACAATGACAATGTTTCACAATATTTCCAGTTGTCTCTAAAAACCTTTTAGACATGACATGGAACAGGCTAGCCAGTGGGGGGGGGGTATGCACACCAACGGACCGACATGCGGAAACAACGGTCGGACATGCGGTCGAACATCAGAATCAGAAGCCTTTATTCTAAAATCTAAAAAGCTCCAGTACCTGGGAGAACCATGCTCTGCTCCGTGCTTGCGGTTAGGTTAGGTTAGGTTAGGATGAAACCTACTGAAAACTACCAATCCCATGATGACCCTAATTGACTTTCCTCTAGCACCAACTTGCCTCGCACACCACATATCTCAATATCTAAAACTAAGGTAGGATCAGTGCAGAATCAGAATGCCATAAAAAGTTTGGAAGCGGTGATGCCAGCCAGATCTTATTTTAATGATGTTTGGGAGACAAGAAACACTTTCCTGGGGTTTTTAGGTGGGTAATATGTGTTTTTTGATATTTTAGTATTTCAAAGTCAGAGACACTGGTCTCACTGCTAGATTACTACAATGACCATAATGCTTTGCTGCACTCACTCCACCTTACAACTACAACATGTAGTCCAGGAAGGAAGTAACAATAATATAACAACATACAACCTAATGCAAGCCCATATTTCGCCCTAAAATGTCTGTGATATAGGCCTAGCCCTAGAATGGCTGCCTGCTATATTACACGTCCATGGCTCTCACGGCAGCAACGGCATTGGGCTATGGACCAGAGCTAGGCAGCAGGCTAGGTCTCACAGCAATTATAAACTTTGTGGTGCTGTGTGATGCTGTGTGCACTCACCAAATAGCCTAATTAATTGCTGTGACTTGGGGTCTGCTATTGTGTATTGTCCTTATATCCATTTGAAAGTTGTCTCCACTTTTCCACCGTCGAGCTTCATACGGAGCACATTTTCTGCACTAACTGGACTTTAACATTAATTAATCACACCTGTTTGCGGTGCCAGACGATACGTATCACATAATCACATTCCGTTCCCAGCGAAGTTTTGTGTTGACCCCTATCATTTTGGGCATTGGGCCTCGCCAGGTAGGTGACTCATATCGTCCCATCTCCCATATCTCGAGGGAAAAGTAGAGATATTTTACTAAACACACGTTGTATACACTTTAAAATAGATATGAAATTGCCGCCGCTTATTTCACAAACTGTAATATCACAGCCATTCTAGGGTTAGCCCCTACTACAACAGTCAACAACATGTGGGCTATATAGGCTGCTGCCCAACCGGTAATTATTACATCTGGGCGCTGTCCATTACCTGAGGTGCTGAAACTGGATGATGAATCAACTTTGTATTGCATTCATTTCACAACATAAATTAAATAAAGGCGAAGGGTGAGGCCAATGGCATTTATATAGTTGACACTATTACTTGGAATAAAATCGAACTTGAACAGCGTAGTTAGAGCTAAAAGTGCCACTTCTAACCCCGGCAGCTATAATGTGGTACAACAGCCTTTTTTCCCCATCACCCGATGCTTGAATTCTTCAAATACGATACGTAATATTCTTACGCTCGCTTGGGTGCGAAAGGTTAAATTACGTCGTGGGCGTAGGTAGCGGCTTCTGGTAATGGCGACCGTGCCGTAGATGTGTGCCTAGGTTTGTGAAGATGAAGCGGAGAAGAAGTTATCTCTTTTAAGCGTATAAACGCCGATGTTCCCCCCGCAGGAGGACTTTGCGTCTCACATTTCAGCGCTCTCTCTATTAGGGGTCCACTTTGCTTGCTGTACTTTAGAACTTTAGAGATGATGAAGCTCAAGTCCAACCAGACCCGGACGTACGACGGGGACGGATACAAGAAGCGGGCCGCCTGTCTGTGCTTCAGGAGCGAGACGGAGGAGGAGGTGAGTCCGAGGAGGAGATTTATTCACGGCCAACATTGACGCCTCGTCGCGCGACCGGGCTCGTTCGACGGAATCGACGCGTTTCCAGTTGAAACGAGGTGTCAAACGAGTGTCACGTCGACATTTTTCACAGTAATAACACGTCATTTATGTCGAACGACACGATCGCGCGGACGAAGTATGACGTTGGGCCAGGCCCGGCTGAATGGATCCCGTGGTCTTCTCTCTGTGAACCTGTAACGTTACATAATCAATAATCAATCGGCATGTGTTGTGTTTCTAGCAGCTGGTACAGACATGGCCTTGGCGGGCTTCTGCTTTTAGTGTTGTTTCTGGTCAAGCAGCAAAGTATTATGTAAGCTAAGTTGAGCCCACCACCACACAACAGACTAGCTGGCAGCTAGTATGCTGGGCATTGGCTCATTGAGCCAGGTCGTTAGCAAATAGCAACACGCTATTGCTAAGGCTACCAGGCTAACAGCTGTCGAGTACAGTACAGCGACCACACATCCCAGATCCCATCACAGGACAGACGGGGATGGTTGTTGTGATTTCGTTGTTTGTGTTGATAAACGGCTTAATGCTATTTGATTATCAAGAGTCCTCTTGTAATGTTACTGTTAAATCGGTTGGCCCACATGCTAAAGCTCTAAGACTAACATTGGCTCCATTATGGTATATTAGCATTAGCCTTCATGGACCAATGGGATCAGTAAACAAATCAATTCTGAGTCAAAGGGTGTGAAACATAGGGTGTGAAATGACCAGTGGCTAGTGCGATTGCAGTAAACGCAACGTATGGGTTTTTTTTAGGCGGCGCCAAACAATTATTCCATAACCATAGCCTTTGTACTTTAGATTCAACATGTGCACATGCCATTCAAATGCATGTGCATTTCCTGAAAGGGGGGAAATAATAGAAGTTTAATTTTTGCAAGCTGGCTGTAACCTGGTCCCTAGGCAGGCCGTCTCAAAGGTAGCTTTGTATTAACCAGGGAGGAGATGACACACAAGGCACATTCATGTCTGTTCATGTTTGTATGAGAAGAAAATCAATAATTGACTATAATGGTCATTTGGATTACAGGAAACATATGGTGTTTATCCATGACATGGAACAGCTATCCTACTTGGCTGGTACCAGGTTTAGAGACAACTGAAAATATAGTGAAACATTGTTAATTATATCAAGGCTATTTGTAGAACCAAACTTATGACAGAACTGCACACAAACTTAGAAGAACTAGTTGCAAATACAGTCTTAATCAAAGTGCAGTAGGCCTGTGGTAGGAATAAAGTGACAGCATGTGTTTAATGACACCTGGAACCATATTGACTCCATTATTTCACTTTATCTAGAACTGGTACTGGAGCTTTTTAGTTTTAGATAACCTAGATTCTAGGTTATCTAAAAAGCTCCAGTACCCGTTCCAGTTGTTCATCTTAGGGCTTGCTTCATGGAGCATTGTACCTGAACATCTAGCTCTCTATTGTCCTGTTCTCTGACAATTCCTTTTTAAAGTGGATGATGTCTCTTCATGTTGCTCAGACATCAGATCATCTTGCCCTTTTGTGTGTGGGCTTCTTGAGGATAAGGGCATGGAGAAGGAGAACTAGCATATTGTGTCCATCTGTCTAATATACTCTTGTCTGTCTGTATATAAAAGCATTGCTAATTATAAGCATTCTTATTTGCAAATGTTTTCAGGTACTACTGGTGAGCAGTAGTCGGCATCCTGACAAATGGATTGTCCCTGGTGGAGGAATGGAGCCAGAGGAAGAGCCCAATGTTGCTGCAGCTCGAGAAGTGTGTGAAGAGGTTAGTTCTCTTCTTTTAAGGAACTCCTATAGGAAACATACTGTAGAGAGCAATGGTTCCCAAACGGTGTGCTGCACACTGGCTGGTGTGACTCTTGAGACAAGCCCAGGTGTGCCTTGGGATTTATATAACTATACAAAACGTTATATATTTTTTAAGCGTACAATATTAGCAGTCATAAAAATATACTTTAACCACTTACATCACATTATGGGCATGTCATTACAGGCAAACCTTTTTTTTAATTTATTTTTTGAAAATAGCAGTTTTGAAAACCATTGGTGTTGATCAGTGGTTCTCAAAGGGACCATGGTCCAGGGACCATCTGGGTTTCTTGGGGGGGTTCCAAATGGACCCTTACAAGTCTGTAACTCAGAGTTATGGGGGTCCTTGAAATTAAAAGGTTTTGGAACCACTGGTGTAGAGATGACTAGAATAAAGATACCAAGGATTGAACAGTGATGAGGAAAAAGGAATAGACACTGGAGCAGCTCGGACAGTTTGCAACTGTTGTCCCTGTTCCTGTGACGCACCAGACCAGCCGTTTCAGGCTGAGGTGCATTGGTAGACTGACTAGACTCCCTTTGTGATTGAACAGTGATGTTTCCATTTCCAACTAACTATCAAAAGTCAGTGTAGCCTGTAGTTTCATGGGGCTCTGACATTAAAAGTATGAATTTATCATTTGTTGCATAAACCTTTTATTCAGGTGTTGCTCCATAAAAATGTCTTGTTTGTGTGTCAACATGACTTGAGTCATTATTGTTGAGCAAAAGGGTTTTGCAAGGAAGTATGACCTACTCTACTGTATGAAGTGGCCCTTAATATTCCAATGGTGTGGCCAAGGGGCCCATGAGTCTGAAGCACTTCCACTAGATGGCTGGCACTTAGTTTTGACATCACTGGTGAATCCTTCTTTATTCTAGTTAGAGATATGCTAGGCCTGCACAGTAGTGGCAATTTTAGTAAATGACTGCGTTCTTTATAACTCAGTCTTTTGAAAATGTGAAACAGAAACACACCATAGACATAGAAGATTACCGTATGTAAATCATGTCCAGTTTTGTTTTAAAAACACAGGATATTATGTTATTAACACTCCGATTGCCTGGGGTTATTTAATCCATTCAATCATGGCACCCAAGCGATTTATAGCAACGGAGCACTTTTACCGACGGACCGGAAGTTATACCGGATGTGGCTGGAGCAGCTAAATGTAGCCAAAACACTCTAGAGGCGATCGACAACAATGGGAGGCATGATTAAATCGAACGCGACTAGCGACTGGACAGCGGGGGGCCGTCTAACACAGGATATTTTCTTAGAATTGGACGGGATGATTTAGATCGAGAGTTATTAACGTTTTAAGATTTTCGTTCTCCTCGGCTAAACAGGGGGGGAACATTTTCGATGACGTCTCACTGTTGCGCAACATCCAGGATTGCGCTCCTAGGCTTTGGAGCGATGCGATCGGTTTTCATATCAATAAACTTCGTCTTTTGGATAAAACGGCGTCCTGGGTGTTACTAATAGAAAGGACGGTGAACTTCGTCCTGGGCGATTGGGGTGTTAACCAAAGTGCCATGGACTCTGCATGGCAGGGGCGTCGTCCTCCCTGAGCCAAGCTTGTGCCTGACCGCAGACCTGAATAGGACTGGGTGTTACAGAATATGTTCATGGAGAGGATTGGGTGCACATCTTTTGCCTGAATTTAGGCCAGGTGCTGGACGTTAAGGCATCAAGTCAAACATCAATGAGAAAGAAGGAACGTCCGCACACTGTTTCTAGAGCTCCACAGCTCTAGAAACTTTATTTAATAGGCTTTTTTCATATAAAGCTCTAAAACCAAGTGTGCGGATGTTCCTTCTTTGTCTTTGATGTTACATAATATGTCTAGAAACATTACTCAGGGAAAAGTCCTCCCTTAGACTCTCATTGGAGCACAAAAAATAAGTTTGAGTATATTAAAATGTTTAAATCATGTCAGTATTTAACACTATGCCAGGCCTAACAACCTTGTTGTCAGTACTGAAACCTGTTTCACCAGGGCAGAGAGAGCCTAGGTGGCAACATCTACAGTAAGCTACAGTACATCAGTGTCATGTTTAAAAGCAGAGTTTAACTTTTAAGTGGCAAAGGGAATCACACTGAGATTGTGCATTAGGTTTCCCAGTGGTTTAGTGCACCGAGTGCAGCTGTATCATCCTTTAATTCCTGCAAAGGAAGGAACAATGAGCCTTTATTGTTTGGATATCTTCTGTTTTACAGCAAGAAACAGCCTTGTTAAGACAGGCCTACATTGTTGTCTAAAGCTTCCAATTTATATGAAACTATTTATTTTACATGTGAAAATAGTAGCATTGTTTGGTCCAGTCAAGTGGTTTGCGAGAGGGTGACCACTGACCATAGCTGAATGGGTAGAGAGGCCGTCGGGGAAACGGTGTCCCTGCACAAAGCACTTACACCTTAACTGCTCTCCAGGCGCTGTGCCCATATTGCCCTCTGCTCCCAATGGCTAGGATGGATTAAATACAGAGGACACAATACATTATGTGCAAATGTACTGTGACAAAAAATACATTACAATATGTTTCTACTTTCTATTTAGTTTTATCCCAGTGTGTTTGGACCTTGACTGTAATTAACCAGACTAACCCTATATTTCTCTTAATACATCCATGGTTACCCTGTAGCAAATACTTAAGCGTTGTGGAAAGCACTTTCACTTTTAATAGTTAAAAATGTAGTCCATGGCACTAATAACATCCTGTAATCCATTATAATATCCTGCGTTTGTAAAGCTGATTGATTATTTGTCTTGGTCTTTTGATATTTAGAACAAAGATAAAATACTTCTCATCCTAAATAGAAGTCAGTGTTCTGCTTATTTAGCTTTTAATGTGCCATTAAATAAAAATGCAAACTTTCAGGGTTGGGGATCAGGGATGTTTTAGTTGTAACAGAATGTAACAGAGTGACAAATAAAAGCCTTTGAATGCACACACGGCCAAGGCATTGAATTTCACCCGCCTGTCAGTTGTTGGCAGACTGCTGACTGCATAAAGCCTATTCTCTGTCTATGATCCCTCACACTGATGGATGCTGATATCATCTCTTACTCTGGCTGCTACTCAGTAGATACGGCAGCTACCAGGACCTTGTCGCTTGCCAACATATTTTCCACCGGGCCAAGGTCTATGGTTGGACTTGGAAGTGTCACATTGGTGTCGAAGTTTGTTAAAAGCACTAAAATGGTCCAGAAACATATGCCGTTGACTTGTTGTAAAATGGTCTGCTATTTGCTCCTAACCCCCTTAATGTAACAGAGTGACAAATAAAAGCCTTTGAATGCACACACGGCCAAGGCATTGAATTTCACCCGCCTGTCAGTTGTTGGCAGACTGCTGACTGCATAAAGCCTATTCTCTGTCTATGATCCCTCACACTGATGGATGCTGATATCATCTCTTACTCTGGCTGCTACTCAGTAGATACGGCAGCTACCAGGACCTTGTCGCTTGCCAACATATTTTCCACCGGGCCAAGGTCTATGGTTGGACTTGGAAGTGTCACATTGTTGTCGAAGTTTGTTAAAAGCACTAAAATGGTAACGCAGCAACAGTCCAGAAACATATGCCGTTGACTTGTTGTAAAATGGTCTGCTATTTGCTCCTAACCCCCTTATTGGGCGGTGGTGTAAAAGGACATACCCTGATCCTATACAGTAGCTAGCTTGATCTGATAGTGATGGTGATTGACCGCTTATGCTTTGGTTTGGAGGCCTGCCAGGGATGATAGGGCAGGGACATGAGGCCCAGGAGCAGGCCAAAGGTTATATTGCTCTACCTCATCTTGTCTGGCTGTAAATGTATACCCTCGATACATATAGTCTCTGACAATGACAAGATTTTAATCATTTATTTTGAATATGTGAGCTGGGAAGCATTTTCATTTTCACCAACACACTGGTTTGTTTTCTTTTTTGCCTTATTACCCAATGTCTTGGCACTTTTCTAAGCCTCTTTATGACATACAATGTGGCTGATAGTCTACTCTACAGAATGTAGAGCCGAGACTGTGTATGGTGCATGGAGTCAACATGTATTTATAGGCCGAAACTGGAACCAGAAGAAGCTGCGAAGATGTCAGCAGGCACTTGGCTCTGTATCCAAACCTTGCCTGCTATCCACCTTTGGGATAAGTCAGGCCCTTGTCCAACTCCAAATCACTGTTGCTGCCACTAATGGCAGGCAGCAGTGCCATATTCTGTGTGAATTGAAAAGTGCAATATAAATAAAAATGTATTATTAGTGCCCGAATAATTACGGTTTGATTAAGATTGTATTTTAGTTGTTTCTTTCTTCCTCCCCAGAATCAATACTATAATTTGTGGTGTTTCACAAGACCTTTACTATTGTCAGCTGACATAAAATGAATTCACAATCACCTTTCTTTGTATATCTTGTTTTACACTTGCATTGCTAAATCATGCTCCTGTCCATATCCTTATTGAGCCCTTAATAACTATCGGCAACATGAAATGGCTCCATTTGTCATTCAATTAGAAATATTGTGACCTTTGTGTGGCTTCGGTTCTGTGGTCTGCAATGGGATGAAAGTGATTATTAGGTTAGTTAGACTAGTCATCTGTTTGTCTACCTTTTTATTTCAAATGTAAGTCTGCTGTTGTGATGTGGCGCCCTCTGCTGAAAAACAGCTAATCATTTATTTTCTTTTAGATACAGTATATAAGAAAAATAAGCTACATTTCATGTAGAAATTATTTTATGTGGTGTATTTTAATTATTTATTTTATAATTAATGCTTGTAATCACTACAATAAAATACACATGTATTTATAATTATTGAATAAATGGTAAATACAGACACTAGTACATAGCCATGTGGCCCATAGGACTCAGGAGCCTATCTCCTGTTTCTATAGCATGAGGATACAGTGAACATTTCCCCAGTGAACCCTGACCTTCCAATCTCAGGGTGGAGACACTTAACGGTCACTGAGTGAATATTCATTCCAAAAAGTAACCTTGCAAATAACATGAAAGACTATCTGACATAAATTACGTTGTGCTAATTTCTCTTTTTCTTTTTATGAACAAAACAGGCTATTCATTTAAATACTTTCTTCATTTTGCTCAACAGGCTGGCGTAAAGGGGACTTTAGGACGCTTAGTTGGAGTATTTGAGGTGAGCTTTTCAGATGTCATGTTTTATTTTATTTGGTGTAATGTTCTGTGGTGGGCTGCCTTTAAGTCTGAATGTTTTCCCCAACAGAATGAAGAGAGGAAACACAGAACATATGTCTATGTTCTTATTGTGTCTGAGGTGTTGGATGACTGGGAGGACTCGCTGAACATTGGTAATGTATAACATTTGTTACTTTAATGCTTTAATGACTGGCTTTCTCTGGGCCTATTTGATATCACAACACACAAGGCTTTATTTGTGTGATTATAACATCAGCTCTGTTAACACCCAGCTCTGTCAAAGTAAAGCATTTGTTCTCCGTTCAACAATGCCAATAAGTAGTTAAAGGTCCTATAACATACAATTCAACTTTTTCAAATAGTTTGGTGTTTTTTGGGCTCTCCTACTGTATGTATTCTATCCATACAAAGACATTTTTGAACAATCAGGCTTTCTCATCGTATAGGGGATTTTATGTAAATTCGTCTCGGAAACAGTTCATCAGATTTGGTCGTATGGTAGATGTCATCCATATCGCCCTACTTTATATAATCCCTCCCCCTCTTCGGTCTACAGTTTCCAACTTTGTTTGCAATGTCCGCCAATAACACCATGTTGGTTTTTCACGGAGGCGTGCAGAATCTCCTTCGGGTTTAGAGTCTCTCTCCCGGGGAAAAAGGGACACAGGGATCAGAGCTGGGGAGCGGACCTGTGGGGTATAGGCAGACGGGAGAGGTAGCCTAGTTAGAGGAGAAGTAGCCTCAGAGACAGCAGGCGTTTTGAGCAGAGGTACCGTGAGCGGATAGTGTCTGTAGGAGGCGAGTTGTAAAATCGGCATCGCCTCTTAGCGTACCATGGAGGGATCGAGACAAACACCACCTCCCCTCCCATGCCCAACAATTAGCAACACATAAGTGGGGAGAAGTTGAGACACTAGCTGCTTTAAGACCAGGAAAACATTGCAGCTTGTTCTTTCTTTTTACTTTTTATTTAAAATATAGATTCCCTATCGAAACTCCTGATTGCACCAACATTGTCCTTGTACAGTAAATAGTTTGTGCCGTTTCAGTAAGATTATGTTTGTCATTTCTGACGGAGGCGATCACAGTGCTGTACTTTGCGGTGAGACGAGCCTCCTCAGTTGGACAGACCGAGCAGATTAAGACAGGCAGTGGAAGCAAGCATATGTAACACATACACAGTGCTCCTCATTGTGGTTCTGCAGCTAAAACTGCTTCAGAAGCCAGAAAGAAAGTTCATGGACTAGTTATATCAGAGTGGTGAGGCTCAAACCATTAGAAATAAGTTTGAGGGACATAAACAACATGATATCAATTTCTAAAGCATCATTTCAGCAGTCCTTCACTGTTGCTGTCGTCGATGCTGTCGCCTCCTCCATCCGCTTGAACTCAAATCTGACGGCTGCCTGTGTTGCTCTTCTCTGTCTACAGGAAGAAAAAGGGAGTGGTTTAAAATAGACGATGCCATACAAGTGTTGCTGTGTCACAAGCCTGTGCAGGCCACCTACTTCGAGTCTCTCCAGGAGGATTGCCTGACCAGCAACGGAACGCCCTTGGTGGCAACGATAGCTGGGGACCTCTCCCCTACCTACAACATCAACCAGAGCTCCGAGACGGATATCAGATAACTAAAACACAAACACTGACGCCCCCCACTCACACCCCTCCCCAGGAGCTTATGCCACCGCTCGCGCTCTTACTTGTATCGGTTTTCGGTATGTTATTTTTTTCTTCTCTTTTATCTCAATAAAAATAACATGGTTTGCCTTGCCAACTCCTTGGTGCCAGTATTGTGGCACACACTTGATGACAAGTGAATATTCTAAAACACTTTGTAAATGTCATCTTTGACACCCCATCTTTGACCCCCCCTCCCCTGTGTCTTTTTCTTTGTACTGAGAATTGCATGAAATGTTCCCACTATCCTGAACCCCCCCCCCACTCCCATCCTTACATTCTACTTCCTCAACACGCCCTTAGCGTGGAGTTTATTGAATGCAAGAACTACTTTTTACTGTTGTAATGTAAAAGTGTATACTTAGTGCTTAAGCTGAAGGCTTTCCGTGGTCTTTTTAAATGTCTCCCTCTCATTTTTATTTCTTTCCTTTAGTTTCTGTGGGTGAATGTGCTCGTGAGTATATCCTCCTCTTGTAAGGATAGGAAATGTTCTGTCTGAATGGACTGAATTGTGGGAAGTGACTTATCTTTGCATGAGCACTGTTCTGTTCCTCTCGCTCTAACTTGGGTGACCTTGGTGACCTTTCTCATTTTTTTTTTTTTTTTGTGGTAATTTTTTTGTCACAGAATTGGAACTATTAAGCCCCTCGATGAGGTTCTTACCAGTTTTTAAGTGTCAAGTATGCCTCTCCCTCGTTTGGGAAGCTAGCCAATCACTACAGGTTTCACTCTCGAACAGAGGATATACTGTATATGAGTATAGAGAGAGCGAGAATGTTAATGCACAAATGTAAAATCATCTTAGTGTCTTTACCTGCTATTTAATCCCTTCAGTCTGTATTTTTATTTTCCTTTTTTTTTTTTTTTTATCTCTTGAGTTGAGTAGGTTTTGAATGACTGCAATGTCTTCCTCTGTATGCTAAGAGGGGTATAAAGCCTGATTTATGCTTTGGTGACAAAGTGTATTTTCAATTGGAAAAAGTGTCTAATACATGACGACTTTTTCCTGGAATTACATTATTTGTCAAGCTAAATCATGCTTCCGGAGTGGTTTTCAAAAAATGATGGGCTCGTAAATTTCATGCAGCACATATCACTTGTTTGTTTTTTGGTTTGTTTTTTTGTTTTCCAAATCAATTTCCAATGTTTTTACACCTCACATTCAGTTTGGTTGATAGAAATTGTTTACATTGTGTTTAATATAGTAGCACTAGACAGGTGTTTTTTAAGATTACTTTTTAGGGCACTTTTCAGTATGATTCATGATTGATTTTTCTTTTTAAACCATCATTCTTTAGTATTTAATCTGCATCCCCAGAAACACTCAAAAACAACTGCTTGACATTGAAAGTAAAGGAATCTAAAATGCTGTCTTTGGCAAGATGCAGAACAAACAAGCCTTGTACAGTTTGAGACCTCGTTTTTAATATAAATATGTAAAATGCTTTTGGATACTAGTTTTTCTTCATTTTTGTTTTGATAATTTCTTTCTCTTTCACGTCTGGCAAAAGTCTCTTTAGCCAAGCTGCGTCACTTGCCTCGATGCAGCCCAGAGCAGCTGGCTCAATACTGTGAAACTGGAGGCGCTGTAGATAGCATGTAAGACTTTTTTTTTATTGTAAATTGTTCATTTCTGTATAGATCAAAAGGTGAGAGTACAAATGACAACGCTTCTTTAACACATCTGTGAGTGCAACATGTCATGCAAACCGAGGGCCAGAATTATCTACTCGGATCTTAAGAGTGGCATTGGCTTTTTAAAATTCATTGAGGATTTTCTCCTTGATCTGAGAGATGGCATACAATACATCTTAAGGCTGTAGAACAAGGGATGCTGCTGAATTGGTGTGGCTAGGAGTGATGGGCCTAATTAGAATATTCTGAACGTTTTCTAAGATCTGATGCTTACATGTAACCATATCCTTTGTTGTTGTTATACTGTGTATATACGCCTAAGTGAGATGTTAAAAAAGCCCACCTCCACTTAGGAGTTTCCAAAACACCTAGACTACCATTTAGGCTTACAGTTTGACAGGCCTGAGACAGTAGCAGAGGTTGTGAAGTAGTGGTGAGTGACTAACTTACTGGGTACTAGACAAGCCTCTGGATTGCTTTTATAAATTGTCACTCCATAAAACTGGGCATGAGTCAATTCACTAGTAGCACCACTCCTTACATTAATGATAACCCCTAATCTCTGTGTATCTTGCAGATTATTACTTGAGTATTTTATAAATCTCTTGAAATGCTTGAGACTTTGAACTAGCATTTTTATTGCTTTGCATCAGGAGGGTGTGGTGGCCAAAGTCCTCATTTGTAACATCCTGGTACTTTAAATTGTAATACTTTACATGCCAATTTGACCTATTGAGTCTAAATTTTGTATGTGTACAGTTGATGTTAACAGGATGAAATTGTACACGGCTGGTGGAAATTCCAAAACTTGACCCTCTGTGGCCCGACAAGGGACTAAACCAGGTGAATGGTGATAACAGCTCGATGTGGGTCACAGCTGCTGTCAACATGAATGTGAGGAGGATTTTCACAAGTACAGGAGGCCAATGACTGAACATTTATGACCACTTGATTTTGTTTTCTCTCTGTGATTTTCTCTCTGTTATTGACAAGATAATGTCTTGTACATAGCTAACGCAGCACCCTTGCAAACCAGAGAGCCCTTCTCTCCTCTGGCTTTGGTCAATGATGGTTGGTGTAATCTTGCCTCCTTAATCTTTGACTCCAAATTCAGTCATTTCATAAATCTCAGATAAAGTAGATTATGGACGCTGAGGTACAGGGGGAGCAGTGAATAACGAGGTAATGTCTCTTGAGTTGAGTTGGAGCCTATATGCATCCTTACTTTTCTTACTGAGATTTCTAATCCATCATTGGATTTGACTGTTAATTTTTAATTACAACAATGCTTAAGAACCATTAAATGAATGACTACATTAAATGGATGCATTTAAAACAAAGAGCTGGTTTCAGTTCAAAGTAACGTCCTTAATTCCCAGTGATTCTTGATTGCTATTAATGGCACCATCTAGTGGTTAAAGTAGATATACCATAAAAGCACATCACTGTAAAATGATGATCATCACATTTTCTGCAGTCACAAGTTTCATTTAGCATAGCCCCTGTGGAAGTTATATTTCTTTCATGTCCTTAATTGAGCAACCTTAATAGTAATTCTAAACTTCATTAAAAATGTTAATGTACCTATAAAATACTTGGAACTAAATTGAATAACGCGTGCACTTGTCGCCATTGACCTCAGCCTTGAAGTTACCTACAGTACATATTTGTTGTAATTGTATTCTCCAAGGTATGTGTCACTGGAATTTTCTTTTCCTCTTGTCATTTGGGACTGTGGAATAAACCAGTGTGAGAAGACTGAAGATTGTAATATAAATGTGCCAACAAATAAAACACCAGTATTTCACAATTCAGTCCATTGTCTGTTAATGTAGCAATCTATCCCGATTACAGTAGTAGCAAGTTATTAGCCTGGTTTTGGCCAGACTGATAACATGGATTCACTCACACCTCGAGTGAACACCTGAAAGTATTAGTGGCTAATGGTGACTTGACTTTGGTCAAGAATTTAGATGGGATGGGTATCTAATCGAACGACTACCAGGAATATCACCATCTACTCCATGTCGTTATTAAATATTTTTTCGACCAAAAACAGCTAAACAGAGCTGTGTTGAATGATATGCCCCTTTTACGAAATGTAGAGTTCATTCCTCCAATGTGTGAGTGGTATGATTACAGTACAAATCATTTGATGGTTTAAGTCAGGGGTGCCCAAAAGGTAGATCACGATCTACCAGTAGATCACAAAGGCTGTGCAGGTAGATCACATGATATGCCCCTAAAGAATATTTAATTTAAATATTTGACATCAAAAGGGCCTGTCAGCTCAAACCCACAATGCAATATTTTGAGGTTGTAGGTTGCCGTGCACAAAAACGTTTGTAGCATTACAAATCAAATACAAAAAACTCCCTCTATTTCCCATTCCAAGTGCATTGGTCTTATATGTAACGCCAGCTCCGCTATTCCAAAGCCCCCTCAGGTACATATTTAAACTATTTTGTAGATCTTGTTGAGCTGGTCATTTTGAAAGTAGCTCTCTAGTCAAAAAGGTGTGGGCACCCCTGGTTTAAGTCTTCCAGAACAGACTATATTACAAGAAATAAAGCCATAGAACCCATTTCATCTCTTTGCACACTACATCAAATTAGACACTTCATAGCAAAGGAAAATGGGAACTGGAAATGAATTCTATTGGATGACACCAGGTAAATATTAAATGTCAAGAGGGGTTTAAGACTCCTCTTGCCTAGTGTCCTTATTTCTCCAGAATAAGGACACTAGGGTTCAACATTCTTGTCATGACCACTCACTGCAGGACACCAGATATACCGCCTTTCTTCTGTATGCAGTCTCAACCCCACCATTGATAGCCATTAAAGTGTATTAGCTGGGGGCTCACCGGCTCAGCACAGCTTTGAAGGCTATGTGCTGATGTATGATTGGCTGATTGCCAACTACTGACTAGGCCATAGGGGCTGTCTGAAAGTTGAACACCCAGTTGCAAAAGCATGTCCTGAGTTTTACAAATAGTTTATGACTGAATTGAATGCTGAGCTGTACCTTGCTTAATGTAAATCACACTGGGTTAAGAGCATCTCCTAAATGCCTAAATGAACGCAGCCATGGCTGAATAGAGGCCATCTGGGAATCAGATGATCCCTGGGTTCAACCAGTCTGTGCTTATAACCACTAACTGCTCCAAGTGGTGCCCAAAGCTCCTAATAGTATAAATCAATATATCCCAAAGGTTGGGGTCATTAGTTTACTCTCCAGGTGTGAAGGCTGTATTGGACGACATTGACTGCTTCATGCAGTGGATCATTTCTGACCATATGCAAACTGCAGTCCAAGATGTCAAATACAATTACTATTAAGATGGAATAAACACAGCTAACATGTGGGTAGTGACTAGTAATTTGCCAATATGCTTCTGTTGACCTTAACATGGGTCAAATTTAAGTTACCCAACTTTGAGGAGTTTATACAGCTTAAGTTACCATAGACGTTTAACATCCATCAACAGATGCTCAGTCATGGTGGTTTAGCAACTGGCAGCCCCTATGCTCACTGGTAGAGATATGCCTTCATGTACAGTATAATGATCTCCCAATGTCATGGCTAGTGGTACGTAAATAACCGATACAAGGTCAGGCATGTTGTATTCTGACATTTATTGTACAAATTATGAACAAATTGGAATTTACTGAGGCTGCTGTCCTCCTCTGCCACGCCCAAAGCCACCCCTCTGAAAAGAAAGAAATGTGTCAAATTAAACAAAGGGCTACAATTACATGCAAGACAGACTTTAACAAGCCTATATTCAGTCAATTTACACCTAGAGGTAGTTTGTTTTAATAGAACAAAAAGACAAGCAATTTCCACTCCCCAGGGAATGGAAATCCCTCCTTTCCATCTTCAAGATATCACACCATCAATGGGAGTCAGAACTCAAGTAAAAACATTTAAGCATCTGAGAATGAATTGATAAGTTCTCTATTGTAATAATGCATAGTACACTTACGAACTGAAACTCAGTGGCTGCACCAGCTCCTGCCTCTGCTTTCTTGTCAGCACCAGCTGGAAGGCAAATTCATTATTATAAGTGACAGATTCCCTTTACAAAATAAAGCTACTCAACATTCACAAACACCATCATGCAGTCTACAAGCCAGCCAATTCACTATATTCATACGGTGGCCATTTTGCCCTTATGCCACACTTGGGCACCCCTGCAGGGTGGCGTTTCTTCCCAACCCGCAAATATGATGCACGAGCAAAATGTCCACTGTGTGAATGTAGTTTGTGCTGGTTCTTCATGTGACATACAAGGCCATTTATATCATTTACCAAAACTCATTTAGCCAAAACAGTAGTAATTGTACTATATAAACAACCCAGTGTAAAGTAATGACTGGTACTGGTTTTAATGCTTTACTTACCAGGTGCAGCAGAGCGCCTGTATGAGTCTCTGTCAGCCTCTCCTCCACGGTTAAGGCGGGCAGGCCTCTCTCCCTCCATACCTAGAGAAAAAGATAAAAGTAAAGTAAAATGTATAACTCACCTGGATAACCTGTAACTTGAGAAAGTCAAATGAAAAGTATATTAGTTTTTACTGTAGTATCAGTTTTCAATTTCTTATTCAAAAGGCGGACAGAAGATCAGCTGGACAACAATGTGTTATGATTTCACAGCGATAGACACCCTTCCAAGTTAGCTTTTAGTGGTGTGTGACACCCTTTAGTGGTGTGTGACACCCAATGAGCAAAGTAGCCCCAAAATGCCATCATAAAATGTCTCTTTGAACAAAAGTCTGCAACTTAGAATATCAATCAACCTTTATTTATATAGCACATTTACACAACCAAAGTTGACCAAAGTGCTTCACAGTAGACAAAAGTATAGAAACAATGTATAAAAAAAACATGGTATAAGTGAAACATTACCATTCCTCTACTGTCGAAAGTATTGCCAGCATAGACATTAGTAGCTGGTCAAATAGCATTCATATAATTGATCTCAATCAAAATCTTTCCTTCCAACAGCCAGCATAACATTTAGAGAACCTACCCTTGGGCCTGGGCCTTGCGGTCTCAGGGCGAATCTGGCGACGCAGGGTGGCGGGCACAATCTCAGGGGGGAGGTGGAGGAAGTCCCTCAGGTACTGGATGCCATCATTGGTGAGGTACCAATAGAAATGGCGCCACGCAAACTGCTCCTTTACGTACCCACACGACTTCAAGGACTGCAAAGACACAAGCATGCCCAACATGCATTTACATACACATGATAAGACAAGCTTGCACAAGTACAAGCTTAAAATAAAATAAAAGATACAGCTTAGGTTCTAAATCTGACTTATCTGCAAGAGCAATTCAAATGTAGTTAGCAGTACAAATTATGTATACAAGCCTTTGGCCAGCATATCAAAACAAACATTACTTGCTGTACAAAACATCACGTGGCAAGTGACATCAGTAATATGAGCATAACAGCATGACCCATATAGCAATGAATCGACCCAATTTCTTACCAGCATTGCTTTCATTACATGAAGGTTGGGCACATTCTTGTCAGAAAGTTCTGGATGCTTGGCCAGGTGGACATCCTTCTTAGCCACCATGACCCCCTCCTTGAAGAGGAGCTCATAGATAGCAATGCGATTCTTCTTGGGCATCAGCATCTGTCAAAGGCAATGCGAGGACGTTACCCCAAATGACTTGACATACAGCCCCGGGAATGTATATCTAATCTCAACTCGACATATGGCCCCCAGGAATGTGTGCCTGAACTTGTTGCTTGCACAGCAGTGTACATATAACCTTAAACAACCCTAGTAGACATACACACTATATTTCAACACATCCGGGCCCACTATCTATATTGTACACAAACATCTAAACTAAAATGTTCATCTTGCTACTTTAATGCCATTTTGTAACCAGTCTACATTATCTAGGAACCGATAAACACAATTTTACTCTTGTGTTCCTGGCAATAGATCCAACTGGCAATAGATCCATGGCTATTTGAGATAAACGAAAAATTGTTTCAACTCGTTATTAACGGGATGTGAGAAGATAGCTTCCATTGTGTTTTCGTGTTAGCTTCAGTAGCTAGCCATTTCAGTCGTATTCCGCATAATACCAAGAGTTGTCAGGTTACATTTACACGTCAATTGCGTTTTAATAGACAAGCTGAGGCCACATAATACAGTTAACTATTAGAATTAACAATCATAGGCGGTGTTTGACAGAAGGCAACAGCAGACTAGAAAAATGGCAGTCGTTTGATGATCATATCCGAGCCGAGTTTACTCGTTGAATTCTAACAATATATTACAGTTTTGACGATAAATATGCTCGGGAATTTGTTGACGATATAGATTCCCATCACCAATCGACCATAAATATTTTATAACCCATAAGATGTTTAAGATTAACTTAGATGGAGAAGGCCGGCATTTCCTTACCTTTCCACTTGGTATGAGAACGGAGCCGGAAAAGGACTGAGCGTAGATCACCAGCTGGGTTTATTGTCGCTTCCTGTGTCCGCGGTATTATATCGCCCTCTCCTGGCCCGGGGGTGAAGGGAGCGTAGAATACGTCAAATTAAATAAATAAAAATAAAATACATTTTAAAGTTGTATTCGTGTTAGTATTTTTATTTTGTTAGATTTAAAAAAAATGTTCTAGTTGTTTTAGCTATCAGAGGCAGACTGGCAGTTACACTGTGTGTGCTTGCCTTGGCTTGCTCGTATTGTTGGACCATCCCCCATCCAAACTAATTTATGCTCCGTCGCACGACGGTGTCGCGCGTCGAAAATAGCAAACATACAAGCTCACAACGCGCGGCATCTGCCACACGCCGTGGGCTTGTAGATCGCTGCTTTGTTTTGACGCGCGACACCGTCGTGCGACGAACTATGAATATGAATGGGGGCCGGGGATCCTCCAGCAGCCTCCAGGCGCCTCGCCGCCCCTTTCAGCAGCAGCAGCAGCACCACACACGGAAGAACAGCAACGATACAACGGAACGGATCCCTGCCTGAGTCCCCAGCTTATGAAGAACATGATAACCTATTGATATCTGCAGACGTCAAACACTCATTTTGTGCAGGTATGTCATTCTTTACATCATGCATTCATTCATTATAGTTAACTGATGATGGACTAGGCTATGCATATGTCTTCTTCTCCTTTTTGGAATGATCACTTCAAGCTGCCAGTGAGCCACATCTATTATTCTACGACAGGAATTAACATGATCGTCAACCTGTGTTGTTCTCTCGTCTAGGACGAAAAAATATATAGGACGACGTGAATCAATTTCATACAAAATTCGCCTAGTTAGGAGGCCTATAACTTTACAGTTTATCCGTTTGCACGTACACTAATATAGTAATTTAGGTGTTTATGCCAAGTGGGCTATGCATCTGAACCGCTGCCAGACAGACTTCCCATCAATGGCATGCCAGCCTATAAAGTACTGTTGACTCTCTCGCTGCATACTTTTTAGCAGTTGCTGATGCTGACTTGCTGTGCACCACTTGAAAGCATACACTTGCTGCTGCAGCAGCCAGCAGAGTACTGCAAATGCCCCATGCCCTCATCAAAGATCAGGTCTCTAGGGGGGGTCTCCGCTTCCAGGGGAGCCTGTTTCTGAGTGATTTATTGTTTGAGGACCAGCTGGTGGTGGTTACGCAGTGTCACAATTGCCTGAGGTCGCTGACCTCCATCTGTAGTCTGAGTGACTTTCATGAGAGCTGTCCAGGGTACTGATCCCTCTGACGTCACGATGAGCCTGGTCACTGTCTGTCGATCTGAAATGTCCAAAGCAGTGGTTCTCAAACTTTTACATTTCAAGGACCTCCCTCTCAGAGTTCTCTCCTATCCTGCTAAAAGTTCAATTTAGAACCCCCTCAATTAAGGAACCCTGAGGGTTTCTGGACCCCGCTTTGAGAACCACGCACTGGCCTAAACTAGACATGTATCCTACTGAGTTATTACAAGACACAGCAGTCAGATGATATGATTTAAAAGTGTTATAATATTTTTGTGTTGATGTTTCTCAAAGCATCTTTTATTATGCCTAATGCAATTCAACAATGCATGCCCATGTCTGTATTGTCTTGTGGATAACACAGGTTAAAGGTAGCTCTGGTCCTGCATGCCCATATCTGTATTGTCTTGTGGATAACACAGGTTAAAGGTAGCTCTGGTCCATTGTGTTAGGAGGATGTCTCCTTAACGCTATGGTACTTCCAACTTCCTGCACACAAATGATAGTCTGCACTGCCTGTTGACTTCTATACAAAAATAAAAAAGAATACTTTCGCTACTCACCAATACAAAAAGAAAATATTTTACCAGAACTAATACATTCTAATGAATAAAAGAAATGGCTTATTTTAACAAATGGGAAATGGGAACCACCTTTTTTAAAGGGCTTGGGGATTGTCATTTGGATTCAATGTGTTGTTTTTAGAAGAGCATGAGCTCAGTAGTAAACTATTCTGCTTTATAATGCAGATAACTCAGCTAAATATTATAATTCTGACAGGATATATACTGTAACACAAACAAACACAACTATGTTAGGCAGAGAATCATTTTGATATAGGAAAAAACATTCAGAGATGAAATGAGTGAAATGGTTTCTAATTGTTCATTTATCCATGTGCTCATCGTCGGGTTGATTTTAGCATGAATTGGTTACCTATCTGTTTTGAAGATATACTATTTTACTTGTGTATTGAATTGTATTGATGTGAAAATAGAATGGCCAAGGTTCATTGGGAGTGCAGAGAGAGAGAGAGAGAGAGAGAGAGACTTTGGTGGTTATGAATCTGCATCTGCACCTGCACACATGTTCATTAAAGTGCCCCTATCTGTTTGAGTGCCTGATTTGATTAATTTAAATGACAAATTAGGGCAACCTGTTTGATTTAAAGTAGCCAGTTGAACCCCTCTCCCCTTGATAGGAGGGATGACAGATGAGGATCCTTAATCTAATCAATTAGGCTAAGTCATAAATGGTTTTCCCCCCCTTGCCAAATAAAAGGCGGATTTGACTGTGGTATTCCCTAAGCATGTGTCTGTCCCCTTAGGGAGTAGGACTAAAGGGACAGACACTTTTATTTGACCAATTTTCATTTGTATTTACAAGCTTCTCATGATGTCACATCTGGTGCACATACATATATTGGTGCAATTCGTTTTTACTAAAATATTATTAATATATTAATCTAGCTGGTTGCTTAGCTCAAGGTTCAAGGTGCTATCTCTATTGTTATGTCTTGTGCACAGTCAGGAACATAAGAATAAGACATATTTTGTTCTGGTACCTCACAACATTGTAGCAGCATCAATAATAATAATAATAATTACCAGTAAGACGCCTGAGGGCGAGAAGCACGCATCCGCCTGGGTGACAGCAGACTGCTGGGCAAGCACTCTCAGCGCTGGCGCTTTGGAATGGGGGGTCAGATCAACATATCCACCTGGGTGACAGCAGACTGCTGGGCGAGCGCTGGCGCTTTGGCATGGGGGTCAGATCAACATATGGAATGAATTCTGTACTGGCCATCATCATCATCATTTGCATC
Source organism: Electrona antarctica (assembly GCF_951216825.1). Lineage (NCBI taxonomy): Eukaryota > Metazoa > Chordata > Actinopteri > Myctophiformes > Myctophidae > Electrona > Electrona antarctica. Next base: position 23,269,114 of record NC_136790.1, on the reverse strand, counting down.
ATCATTCATTGCCATCCTCAGTTGCTGCTTACTGATGCATGTGTCCCTAGCGATGACATCAGGGAACGACAGTTTTCTACCTCTGGTCTGCTTTGAGGCAGGTTTCCAGAGAAGAAGGGAAGATATAACCTCATTGTCAGCTCTGTACCAGTGGCCGGCAAACTATGTTCGTCTGGATCAGACTAGTGAAGAAACACTGGCCATATATGGCCATATATGGAGCGTGTCTTGAGTGTACAGGGTTTGATGAGGTGAGATCAACATATGAAATGTCAGAACAGGTCATATATGGAGATCTAAGGGTGGCAGTGTCTTGAGTGTACAGGGTTTGATGAGGGCCCAGGTAGGGCCGGGCCTTAATTTTCGGGCCTGTTGAGAACTCCGGCTGCCGGGCGTGGCTGCACTAACAACTTTGGGGCAGGCTCGTCTAGAGTTTAAATCGACAGGTATCAGTCAAAAGGGAGACATCAAAGAGGAAGGATGGATGGGGATGGATCAACATATGGAATGTCAGAACAGATCAGCTCCATATATGGAGATCTAAGGGTTTGAGGTCAGATGTAGAGTTGCTGGCCAATATTGATGACCTCAGGGATCTCCATATATGGGCTTAATATTGATGACATGTTTACGAACACGTCACATCATGTGATGTCACGAGGCATGACCATATATGGGGGTGTGACTGACTGACTGACTGACTAGCAATGATTATTATAAAATTGTGCATTTTAACCTTTTAACAAAAAACCTTTTGTTTGTGTCGTCGATTATTCGAATAATAGAAATATAGTTCATTCATTCATTCATAGTAATCGATTTTCATTTTGGTCACTTTTACATATCCTTAACATCCAGTAACACAGTATAATAGGGCTTAACAGATATTAACTAATTCAGAGTTCCTTGTTGCTATTCAGTAAGGTCTCCAAGAAAAAGATTGACAATAAGTGGATTTGTAAATATCATATAATAGACTATGTACTGGATAGACAATCGTTTCACAAAGCTGAAAGGAAAGTGTCCTCTTCAAGTTTCCTCTGCTGGGCCTCAGAGTGCCTTGTGGTCCGGATGGAGCTTCAGAGACATCAGGGTTTTGGCCTGAGCTGTAAAGTAATTGGAGCCCGTGATACTGCGTGATAGGATCCTCACAGGGGAGCATGGGAGATAGGCAGACTGAATATCCTCAAAGGCCCAGGGTTGGCTTTTTTGCCACATGTGCTTCCCCAGGCTGATGACTCAATGAGGATGAGGGTTCATTGTTGTTGGTTTTGACTACTGACATTTTGGAGTATTATATCAGCTATACAGCCAGTTTACTTCTGTTTTAGAATCATTTATTGTATTTATAATTAAGGCTGCAACTCAATCAATCAATCAAAATCAATTATCTTCTTAGTAATTACTTTGTTAATATCTTTTGATTAATTAAATACGGTAATTGCAGAGCACATATTCTGTTGATAATTAAAATATATCAGCAAATCATTGCAAAAAATGTAATTAGTCTGATTATGTCACGGTCCGCTCCTCGGACCGTGAACGTTGACTGTCCTTATTTTGATATTGGACTTTAATATGTATTTCTGTCATTTCACTGATTTCAGTATGTTTTGTATGTATTTGCTCATGTATTCCCGACTGTTTCTCTTTGGTTTTGGTTTTCTGTTACTCTGTTGTTGCCTTAGTTTTGTGTATCTTATTTTGTAGTATTGTTCCATGTGTTTTCCTAGTTTATTCATAGTTATTCCAAGTCCTAGTTATGTCCTAGTTGTTCAAAGTTATTTCACAGTGTGCGTTTTTGTGAATTAAAACCACTTGCATCTTCACTGCTCTGCCTGTGCCTGGTTCATTATCTGAGTCCTACACCTCCAGAACCACATCATGACAGATTAATCATTCACTATTTATAATTCAACACAATATATCAGCAAAAAAAATATCAGCAAAAGCAGCAGTCATTAATTTAATGTATGGTATCTGTGTGCTGTAGGTGGGATCAGAAGAGGACATGATTTCCTGGAACACAGGCTTTTAACTCAGACCTGATTCATCAAATCAACAAGGTAAGGCAAACTGTGTGTGTGTGTGTGTGTGTGTGTGTGTGTGTGTGTGTGTGTGTGTGTGTGTGTGTGTGTGTGTGTGTGTGTGTGTGTGTGTGTGTGTGTGTGTGTGTGTGTGTGCGTGCGTGCGTGCGTGCGTGCGTGCGTGCGTGCGTGCGTGCGTGCGTGCGTGTGTTTTCTTCTATATACAGACGTCTTCACCGCTGTGTGCATTGTTCATGAATCATTCATAAACATTATACGGTGCATTGTTTATGGGAGAAATGCCATTACTTCCGTAGTGGAATGCCTTAGCATTGGCTACCTAGCTGTGCTTAGCACATAGCTCCACCCACCCGTGGGTTTGAGTGCAAACCATTACCACTCTTCTGACATTTTTATTGTTTTATTAAAGTAAGAACAATGGCTTCTATTTCAGCGGGCACATTTTCCAGGAAGAGAAAGGCTATTGGCTAGGAATACCCATTGATTATGTCATTTTTGAACTGTCCATATCCCACCAATGAGACTTGGAGAGAGTAGACGGAAATTATGTCATCATGAGCATTGGTGAGGACCAATTTTACGAAAATATGGTTGAGAATGGGTGAAGTGCTCATTTACAGTACGTGAAATAAAATGCTGATATTTCTGTGCAATTATTAACAGGGGAGCTAAAATGACACTCTCCATTTTACATCGATGTGCCCACTCTTCCTTAGTGCCCACTCTTCCTGTTGCCCGACAGATGGGCTGGTAGAGAAGCGATGTGGTGAAGAGTTCATAGGATTTATTCTGTTTCAATCGATCCTTTCAGGCACACATACTGTAGAACATAACCCTGACAGTACAGCGAGAGCAAATGAGAGGCTGCTAGACGCTGTTGATGAGGGTTTTCTCTGCTCGCCTGGAACCTACTGTAGAACTGCTCACATTATAGCCATTGATAGCGTCAGTGCAAAGCTCTGGAGCCAATGGGGGAGGTAGGAATGGGCGGAGCCGGAATACAGTGCTTGATGTTGCCATGGTAACCGGGTTCTGTAAAAAAAAAAAGAAAAAAAAAAGATGTGTGGGAGGTCATTAGGCTGCATGAATGTGTAAGGACTAAGGGAGTATGAAGGAGATGATGTTAAATGCATGTATGCATTCTGTGGAGTGTGCGGTGCACATACTTGTCGTTGCTGTCAGGTGGAAACCACATGATGGTAACTTTTCAGGAAATGGGGGAAATGCATCCCATGTAGTTAACTAGTCACAAGCTCTTTAATACGTTTCACTGGTTAAATATTTATACAGCCCAACATCACAGATCTATAAGCTCAATGGATAGTGATGCGAGTAATGCGACACACTGTGAGCTTGCATATCAGCTCTTTTTGCTACTTTTGTGTGACACTGTAGTATGATGAAGTAGAGCATTAGGGCACCCGTGGGTGGAATGGAACGACGTACAATAGTGGGTGATTCTTAAGAAGGTTAGTGAAAAACACCCGCAGTCAAGGGGGGATTAAGATGAATTAATTACGCAGTCAAAGTGTTTTTATATGAAAAGAAAAAAACTAATAAATATGGAGATATGAGGTCAGCAACAATATGTGACACACACACACACACACACACACGCACGCACGCACGCACACACACACACACACACACACACACACACACACACACACACACACACACACACACACACACACACACACACACACACACACACACACACACACTGTGTAGCTCATGCTTTATTACCTGACCTTTAAATTGATGGTAAATCACAGAGCACAAAGATGAACCATTCGTGACGACATCAACAGAGGTTGCGTGTGTGTGTGTGTGTGTGTGTGTGTGTGTGTGTGACTGTGCACGTGTGTGGGTGTGACTGTGCTCATATGCACGTGTGTATACATACATGTGTGTGTGTGTGTGTTCTTGTGTGGGCACTGGGCAGATGTGTGTGTGTATGCATTGTATGTGTGCGCCCGTAGCTGCGTGCGTGCACGCGTGTGTGTGTGTGTGTGTGTGTGTGTGTGTGTGTATCATTGATTTTAACAGCTGCACTCTGTGAATGAGTCACTTTGCCCACTTGGAATGCGTTTGTGAGATGCCCGCTGCCCTGCTCTCCACTTTCCTCTGCCAGGGCTGTAGATTGTGCTTTGCATTCAGAAACAGTACAATAAACACCCTGTCCACATTCCATGAGCAATGAACTGAGCATTTACTGAGTCAAAGTAGGAAAGCAGAAAAAAGGTTATTGATTAAAAACAAGACTGGAATGGAGATTTGGCAAATGCTCCAGGCTGCTGATTTGATCGCACAACCTTAGAGGTCGGGAGATTGGCTCTATAGTATCATGTAGAATATCAAATTGTACAGATTTCAAACTAATAATGCGTCACACATCGCTATGACGTTGATCACACAGTTTCTGATGGTAAATGACCGTGCTGCTCGTGCAATGTAGTATAAATTAAGCCTTCCTCCCTCCAACAGGCTATCAGTCCTGATTGCCTATCATGATGCAATCTATTTCAGGATTGCACTGCACAGTTCAATTCATGTTCAGTTAACCGCTATGCTAGTAGTGATTCTTTCGTGACTTCCACCTCATTGGTAGTCCTTTAAGCCAATGGGGAGTCTGCAATGCCTTCCCATCTTCTGAATGCTCATAAGAGCATCAATCACGGAACAGAATTCGCCAACTACAGTAGATACAGACACACGCTACTCTTCAACATTTAAAACTTTTAAATGAACACCTTCAATATGTTTTTCATGCAAACTAAAGCAAGGGGAAATAATTGCAGACAAAAGTGTGTCATTCATGCACTCTTACAGGCCACAAACAATCCAACATCTAACTCTAAACATAAACAACATAAGCACATAACTTAGAACTACTAGGCTTCTAAAACAAAGTGCAGTATTAATACATATTCAACTCCTTTCAACAGTGTTTCGGAGACATAGAAAATGTGGTGTGTGTGTGTGTGTGTGTGTGTGTGTGTGTGTGTGTGTGTGTGTGTGTGTGTGTGTGTGTGTGTGTGTGTGTGTGTGTGTGTGTGTGTGTGTGTGTGTGTGTGTGTGTGTGTGTGTGTGTGTGTGTGTGTCACACCTGCAGCTCCCTCATTTCTTCTGCCTGCACTCCAGCTGTAAATTACATCCCGCAAATAATGAGTCTTAGCAGGGAGGGAGGGAATGTGAACCTTGCACAGGGTTCACATGATTGGATAACACACACAGATGGCCCGTACTGAAGATGAGTGTCTCTCTGTAATGAGACAAAGACGGCTGCCTTTGTCTGTGAACTTCCTCTGGTCAGTCTCTGGCCATTTTTAAGAGAGAACCAGGATATCAGGATCCCCTGAAATTGCATGTCCTTATTCCATGTTTAATTTCCATGCTCACTACACGGTGTCAGAGATGCCTGTGTGATCAATGGATGGCGCTCTCTCCATACTCCACTCTGGGGCAATTATCTGACGGCTGGGCGTTTTTCTTTTCCCACCAGTCATCTCTGTGCAACAAGGCTCTCCACAGAGACACCCCACACGCCCCTCTGATTCCACTTTGTCTGCCGTGTGCACACGACAAAGTTCCCTTTTCAGTCCTATAAAGCAGTGGTTCTCAAGTATCTCAACCTGTCGGTCGGGACCCCTACATGCTTTTGGGGGGTCCCCAGATCAGATGACAGTGAAGTGACAATTTAAAGACTTTTAATACCTAAAAAAAGAGACTATTACTGCATCAAAAGTAATCAACAAACTATACCATAAAAACGAGTCAAACATTGGCGTAATCTATCTATAAATGCAACACGTCTCTGTCCGTCTGTACGTGTGTCTGTACGTGTGTACGTCTGTCTGTACGTGTGTACGGCTGTAATTCACGTAACTCGAGAACCGTTCGCCCCACTGTCTTCACATTCAAGACACGCGTGCCACCCCCCCACAGGGAGTGCAGTGCCGGGTGTCGAGTCGGTGGGACCCACGGTTGTCCAGAACCGTCACAAAAGGCTCTGGACAGGGCCCCTGTGGCCCATATATGGAGCTGGTCTGTTCTGACATCACAACACTTCATATTTGGGCATGCCTGACACAGAACTCCATATATAGGAATAAAGGAACACAGAGAGACAGATACAGAAATCTCCATATATGGGCATAAAAGGGACACAGCCATGTCAGAGTACCCGCTGTACCCGTATGTAAGTGTCCCATATTGGTCGGATCCACGGTTCAACGTCATCGCAGATTATACACCTACATTATATCTATAGATCTAAAGTGGCAAAGTCCAGGCCTGTATATGTGTGGCATTCAGCCTGATCTTTAATCCGCAAATCTGTATTGATTTATATAAGACAGCACAGCCAACCTTTCCTTTGCGTCACTTTGAATTAAGACGCTGACTCATGCTTGTGTGTCCTCCACGTCACCTGTCTCTTGAACCGTCTGCCGTTCTCTCTGTTTATCTTATTACTAATGCATGACTTGATGTTCAATTCTGACTATGACGTACCAACTTGGGAGAGTTTGGGGATCTCAATAGTGGGGCCAAAAAGGGACACTGTGACTGACTGACAGACAGACCTCCTCCTCTTTCTCTTGTTATTGCTTTCGCAGCCTCTCCCTCCACTCTCGTCTCAGACGACTCTCTGTCCTTCCTCTCTCTGACTGCACAATACCTCTTACAGGATGGAATGTGCGTCAAGGGACAGCCCTTTGCCTCTGCTCCTTGTAGCAGCTTGGCTAATAATTGATGGCCCAGTGTGACTTTGAAGGATGTGTCAAAGTTCGGTCTCGCACTGTGACACGGAGTTTGTGTGTGTGTGTGTGTGTGTGTGTGTGTGTGTGTGTGTGTGTGTGTGTGTGTGTGTGTGTGTGTGTGAAGGGCGTTGGACCACAGGATGTGTCATAGTTACACAGCGCAGCGATGCTCTTTGACTCTTCGTCTCTTTTCAATGAAGACTGTGACAAATTCCAAGTAGTGACACTCAAGGACCTGCTGATCACAGAGGAGAGAGACCAGGTTGGGTAAATGGATTAAACTGTGACGCCACAGGTTGTTTACGTTTACAATTGAGGGTTGTCTAAATCTAAATTCATATTGTGGATGTTTTTTGGGTGGAATTAATTGCCTTATTTGTTGTTCCCAGTACTGTGACATTCAAAAAGAATGATTGTGGTTATATGGCTGAAATGCTATTTGATATAGTTCTCGCCATACTTAATTGATCTTATTATACTCTAATTACAGTAATTAATGTAAATAACATACAGTCAGTCACTCTAATGGTTGCTTTGGTGTTGCACTGTAAACAGAACCACACCCTTTGATTACACTGTCTAATATAACATTTATTTTTCCCATTGTTAGTCACTTGAAGTACAATTGTTTATTTTGGCACTGTTGTTTTAAGCTCTTCTGAGAGAGGCAGTGCTTCATGCAGGTCTATACTTCTGTGTTTATAACAATTGAACATTTTACCGGCTTGTCTACTGAAAGAAGCAGATCAACACAAATACAACAGGAAATAGGATATTATATAGAAAAGTGAAAGTTGTTTACTTGAAAGTGCACTGTTGTTGTGATCCTGCACACATTAATGGCCCCGATTGTCTCATGTAGCCTTTGCTGAGCTTGCTTTTCTACAGAAACGCTGTGCTGTGCATCGCATATACTGTAGTAGTGTGTTACAGTGGTGGAAACTACTGGAAAGTAACTAAGTACAGTAACATTTACTTAAGTACTGTACTTATGTACCATTAATGTGTGCAGGATCACAACAACAGTGCACTTTCAAGTAAAGAACTTTTCTCTATAATATCCTATTTCCTGTTGGATTGTTTAGTTGATCTGCTTCTTTCAGTAGACAAGCCGGTAAAATGTTCAATTAGGTATTTGTACTTTACTTGAGTATTTCCAATTTCCAATACTTTTACTTCTACTTCACTACAACTCGGATCCAAATCATTTGACTGCACTACATTTATTTGAACACTATAGTTACTAGTTACTGTGTAGATTTTGATTATAATTACACATACATTAACCACTTCAACCCTTAGGCCATTTGAAAATAGCCAATCTGCTATTTTCAAAAGATTTTTATACATTTGAAAACTTGAAACAGGACATTCTGCATAATGAGTACTTTCTATTTTGGTAGCCTACTTTAAGTACATTTCGATGTCAATACTTTTGTACTTTTACGTACATTTTGAATTCCGGACTTTTACTTGTAACAGAGTATTTCTATATTGCAGTATTGATACTTTTACTTAAGTAAAACACGTACTTTTTCCACCACTGCACTGCATATAGGTAGCCTACGGTTTCATGAAATCACACCTGGGTGCTGCTTCCTAAAATCACAGTATTTTCTTGGCTACTGGGCAAGTCCACTGGAATAGTTGGTTACGGTTCTTTTCTCAAGGACATCTCAGCATTACTGTTTCACGTGGAGAGAAGAGTTTTATTTCTTCACATTTTCTATATCATTACCCAATGCTAAACGCTTGAAGCTAAAGGCCTATTCATAGTCCAGTTTTCAGTGAAGAGGCCGTGACCACCGAAAACTACAACATGAGGTCACGCCGCGGTGGTCACCGCTCACACAACACATCTCTCTGTTTGTACTAACGGTCACCTCTTCACCGACAACCGGACTATGAATAGGCCTTAAAGGAGCATTCAGTGATTTGGGTGATTTGGAAAACCACCCAGTCCGCCCCGGTAACAAAATGTGCACATGCACGCTCTACAGTGGGGGGAAGTGCAACAGGCCAACAGCATGTGCACCAAGGCCCACCCCCACTCGATCATGATTGGAGGAAGGCCCCTCTCATCCTGATTGGATGAAGGTTTTGCCACCCGCCACCAAAACTGAAACTAGGGTTTTTTGACCCCAGGGGCTCACTGGGGACAGGGAGGAACTCCTTATATGGTCAGCACACTCTATAGTAGGGAGGATTATCCAGAAAAAAAGAAAAAATAAGTGATATTTGAATTAAGTCAAATCACTGAATATACCTTTAAGTGTAACATGGAATGAAAATGTAATCTCCAGCCCTGGAGGTGAGTTGCGCATCCAGATTGTTTTGAAGGGTTGGGTGTATATCCTGTCATTGTTGGTAGAAAGGGTAATGTTTTGTTTGAGGATTGCTTCATCCATTACATTCCTTTCTGTGTGTGTGTGAGAGGTCAGTGATAACTGATAAGACAAGGCTGTAAATAAACTCTTCGCACATCGATCCAAAGTTTATAGAATGGATTGTGCACAGCGGTCAATTTTCCCTTACACCTGAAATTTGTTTAACGCAAGAATCCTTGAAGTACCTGCTACTGCTGACACATGCCCACCATAGAAAATGTCACTAACCTAAATGCTTGACACTTGCAGCACTATCCCATGGAACCAAGGAGTGACTAAAGGAAAGATGACTTAGTTCAAATGTTTGTCCTGTCAAAGTTATTGTTTGTATGGATCGAGTTCACATACTGTATATGACTAATCATTGCCTTTGGCATTCACACATAAAAAAGTAGCTAATGCTATTTACTTTTAGTGGCACTGGCACAACTTTCCATTGATCTGAAAAGTTTTATGGAATTGTCTTGACAGCAATGTTGGATTAGATCAGACCAGTGAGTCCAGGTGAATTGGGCTTGGTCATCTGTTTAGTGTTTACACAATGAATAATTGATGACCCAGGCTCCATAAATAGGACCTGAATCTGATGAGGGCAGCAGTGCAGTGCAGTCTCTCTTGGGGAGAAAGAGGGAAAAATGCTGCATTTGACCATGCTGTGGCTATACTGTAGGTGTTTGTGTTAGGCAGTGGGCGGTCGAAACGTGGTGTGTGTGTGTGTGTGTGTGTGTGTGTGTGTGGTGCGTGCGTGCGTGCGTGCGTGCGTGCGTGCGTGCGTGCGTGCGTGCGTGCGTGCGTGCGTGTGTTTGTCATTTCAGTTGACTTACATAAAGTCCTACGAATTGTTTTGTTTTTTGTCAGAGATAATATAACATTTGATGCTTGATCTTTGTTGAAGGGCAAGTTGTTTTGGAAGATGTAAGCAACCTTTTCCAGTCCTTTAGGGCATCTGAACAAACTGTTTGATGGATGATGTTCACTTCATAAGATGAAGTGAACTGGGGTGTTTCAGTATTCTATTTGAAAGCAGGCAGGATTATATTTCATATATCAGTGATATCCTTCAGTAATGGTTTTAGATAAAACATTATGCTATCTTAATATATCTCATTCTTTGCACGAGTGGATAGACTATAGCTGAATGCTACTGAGACTTTTGTACAGTATAGGTACAATATAGCCTATTATGTAGAGCAGTGATTCTCAATCAGGCCACGGACCCCAAAAGTCTCACATTTAATTGAACTCTGAGAGTGTACACATGTAAGATTCTGGTAAAATAATCTCCTTGCTTATTTAAGCCCACGCTCCAGCCTCCTTGTTCTCTGGTTTGTTGGATTGTTACATTTTCTATGACTCTCATTTGGCCTCCATCCTTGTGTCTCCCATCCTTGTTTTGGGAATCCTCCATGTATATATCCAGAATTATTGTATTTTTCCATCCGGGGTTTCCTAGAGTCTTCTATCTGGGTTCCACCAGATTCTGCAATTGGGACTGCCTACCTGTTGTGAAGCCTAACTGGTTACAATGTTGGAGTTAAGTGTAATTTAGCTGGGAACCTCCTGGGAGTGCACGGAGCACACGTTGACAACCAGTGATGTAGAGAACCATGCAGAGAGCATTAGTTATGCTATGTTCCATAGAGACTCTCTCAGTCTCATCATACTTACTTGGAAAACAGCGACCTAGTTATAAAACCTTTAATTAGCTTTGTTGATGTTGTCTACAACTACAACTTAAGCACAGGCAGTCTCTCTCTATTCAATTTCTAAGGAGATAGTTGACTTGAGGACTTCCCAAAGTGCATCTAGAACTAGGCAAAGATGTTATAGTGTGTGTGTGTGTGTGTGTGCGTGTGTGCGTGCGTGCGTGCGTGCGTGCGTGCGTGCGTGCGTGTGTGCGACGTGCGTGCGTGCGTGCGCGTCTAAAATTCCAAGATTATTCATTGATCATGAAATTACAGGATGTCTTTATCCACTGTTTGGTTATGACTCTGCGAACAAGCTGGGTTGGAGAAATTACTCTTAAACAGTGGCCTGTTTGTGTAGCGTTGATGGCAAAGTGCCTATTGCCAGAGGACCTCAGTTGAATACTGGTCTGATCTCCATTAATCTTATTTTTTACACCCATGCCCAGCAGAGTGTCTGTCTGTCTGTCTGTCCGTCCGTCCGTCCGTCCGTCCGTCCGTCCGTCCGTCCGTCCGTCTGTCTTTCTGTCAGTCAGTCACAGCAATAACTCGGATAGTGTTAGTTAATTAAGCCTAATATACTTCAACGTACAAGAAATAGTGTCATTTTCGCTTATTTTATGGGGTGGGGTCCAGTACCTGAGCTATTCTATTCAATTCAATTCAAACTTTATTAGGGGACCATATACAAGGTACAAAAACATAAAAGAAACATAGCATTGAATTTAATTTGATCTTCAATGTATCAGTCAAAGAAGGTCAAAGTTTAGCCCTACACTTACACGTGGTGCATGTGCATCTCTCTGAGTGCATTCCTAGATAGTTGAGTGTTGAGGATCTAGGAAGACAATCTCTTGTGTCTCTACTCTCTCTCTCACGAGTGTATTCTCTCTCTCTCTCTCTCTCTCTCTCTCTCTCTCTCTCTCTCTCTCTCTCTCTCTCTCTCTCGCATGCATGATGCACGCTCCACATTGTAATTAGCAGACAACAGTGTAACACTATCTCTCTCTCTCTCTCTCTCTCTGGTTCTAGCACAACAGCGCCACTTTTGCCCCTATTGGTACCCTAAACATAGGGACATACAGACATAGGGAGAGACATAGGGACGGGCATTGCTGTTCCTTGGAGTGGCTGCACCACTCAAAAATAGTTGTACAACCTAGTATATCATATCTCTGTTATTTTATGGTACAATGAACTTGAAGTTCATATGTCTTACCTTATCAAGATCAGTTGCTCTCTAATGGTCTCTATTACCCTCTAATGTGTATAAATCCTTCAACATTATACCACAGAGTAAAATTAAGTTATCAATTTGTAACTCCATTTATACAAGGTCAGAGCATGTTTATGATTTTGCCCTAAGTTCTTGTTAATTAGTCCTCATACTGCTTGTCCTCTAGATTCTAGAGTCTAGAAGAGCTTTTTAAGATGTTGTGTTGTAAAGACATAATGAACCTCCATTCATTCCCTGCGTACAATAGTTTGGCCAGCCTTGAGTTCCGTTTATAGCCACTCCTTTAATGTTGAATGCTTTGAAGTATTGCCAAAGCTCATTGGATGAGAAGCAGAACCAGGGGTTTTCTCCTGTCCCAAACAATAGTCATTCTGGTAGAGAAAATTGGTCAGAATAGCCTTTAGTGGCAATTGTGGGTATAAAATGTAATTACTGAGGACTACAAACACGCAACACACAAGAGCACACACATACTGTAGCACTCCCATACAGTGATCCAGGCTAGACGAGGTCTCAGATCACAGATGAAAGTGACCATTTTGTGACCAGATTTGACTGAGAGACTGCCATCGCGCAAATTACAGCTTTTCACCAGAGGAGAAAAACCTTTTTTTAAATTTGTTTATGAGTTTATAGCACAGGCAGACTCTTCACATACTAGAGCATGTCTGAAATAAATGTCAGAGCTGAAATCGACATGTAAATATGAAATAAATGCCCAAACATGTAGCTAGGTGTAATGTTAGAGACCACAGAAGTGAACCTTTCAAGCCTGTTTTCTCAACTCGCTGTTTTCTGCAAGACATTACTCTATAAGCCATATCTCCAAAACTGGTGGGTCAAACTGAACAACCAATATGTCAATTTGAAGCTATGATTCCCTGCTTTCATATGACATGAAAAAACGAAAATTAAAAAAAATCCAATGGCAGTCCCTCAGTCAAATTTAGTCACCCTGCATAGAATCAACAGTGGCGTGGGAATGGGGGGTCAGCTGACCTTCTTCCTTCCACGTTTTACAGTTTACAGTAATTGTAATTATATTACAATATAATTATATTAGAGAGTTCTTATGATAACCACCTGGATGCCCAATGCACAATGTACTCAACTGTATCAGACCCAATGAAGTTAATTTATCTATCATATAGTTACTGTAGTACAATAAATTAAAGCATTGCTCTCTTTGACACATGTTGCTTTGAGTAGCCATAACTGGATACAAGTCAGATTTCAAAAAGATAATCTTGGGCAACTGAAGCAGCAGTATGCACTAACTAAGATATAATGTTAGTCCTGCGATAACTGTATCTGTTTGTGTATGACTCAGCTGGTTCATTGATATCTGCACGCGGGATCATGATATACTGACCCCCCCTTCAAAATGCGTTCCAGTGCTCGTGACACACACGCACACATGCACAGTTGCGTGCGCGCACACACACACACACACGCACGCACGCACGCGCGCGTACACACATGTGTAACTACATGGGGAATGAGAGGGAGTGAAGAGGGGAGATGGTGCAGAGTGCTGGAGGAACCCACGTGTGTGTGTGACTGTGTGTGTCTCTCTTTCTCTCTGTCTCCCTCTCTCTCTGGAGTGTACAGCCGCTGCGGTGCGTTAATGGAGGACTGGGGGTAAGCTTTTGTATTACCAGCAGACCCTTCTTTCTCTCTTTCTCTCTCTTCCTCTTGCCCTTTGTCTCCGCATGCGCCCCAGCTTGCGGCTGGCTGTGCTGGGAGCTGTGGTCCATGTTGGCTGGTTGAAGAGGATCGAGGTGCAGGGATTTCCCAGCGTCTTCTCTAGGCATGAGCGATTGTTTGTCGCGGTGAGGTTGAGGTTCACACAGGTTGTGTTGTGCTGGTTAAGAGGGGGCACTGTCACGAAATCCACCAGGGGACAGGCTCTGGGGTGGGTGGTCATTTGTCTTCCTGCTGTGTTGTTTTGTTTCCCTGCAGTGGAGAAGTCGGTAGTCTAGTGCTGCTCCATCACAAACAAAGACACTTCAGACGCAATACAATTGCCTTGTATTTTTAGCTAATAGCTCAAGGCACATGGTGAAACGTTATATGCATTTGTAGAAATGTACAAATGGACCCTTACGGTTACATTTGGTTACATGTGTACAGTGCACCCTCTGAGGTAAACGAATACTACTGTGTATGCCCACACTAGACAGTCGGTAAAACAATACCTTGAGAAGACGCTAGTGTGTAATGGGAGGTGGTCTGTGGTGTATGTATGCTGTCTGTGAGCTGGGCGAGGGCTGTAGCCCTGAACAAAAGCCCCCCTCTCATATACAGCTAATGGATTAACCTAGCATGATAAACACACTGATCTCTGAGCACACACACGTGCGCACGTACGCACTCACGCACACACATACACACGCACGGCACGCACACACACACACACACACACACACACACCCTGCATGCTCCACTATAAATGAATAGTGATGAAATGAAATTAATCTCCATCATTGATCAACTGGATTTCAGATTGTATTCGGGGTCAGTATGTCTCTACTCCACTCTACTTCCTCTCTCCCCTCCATTGTGAAAAGTGTTCCACCACCCATTGCCTACCAGTTGACCCAAATACCCATGCAGCTCGTACCCCTCCCCCTGACCCCCCCCATCCTATCCAAGCACAGCTCCATCTCTCTTTCTCCCTCCCTCTCTCTCTCTGTTGTGTTCCAGTGTGAGACCCCCCTCCCAGGGTCTATCAACAGGATCGGTATAATGTGTGAGGCTGGCTTTGATTCTATAGCTTTGTTTTGTGTGATATTTGGCAGTGATGAAGCAGTGATGTGGATGTCATCTTGACCTGCTCTCCTCTATCCATCCAGTACTTATAGAGCAGTGGCATCAGCCAGAGCTACCATAGGCAGATTTTATATTAACCAATTTTGACCTGGGAACGATTCTATAAATGTCTTCTAAATCCTGACAGTTTTCTGAAAAAGCTATGTTTCTATGTCAGTCGTTCTTCGATTTTTTTAAAATAGCAGACCTACAAGCTCGTAGATCTGCTATTTTTCAATAGCTAAATTATAACATGTTTAAAACACCAAAAGGGGTTCCCGCCCAAAATGGGTTAAACTACAACTTTGCTAGTTTTTATTCCGAACACGTCTTGAGAGCTCGATTTCTGGTTGTAAAAATTATTAATCCATTGGGAAGTGTTATGTTAGATTTGTACATTTTCCTCCTCACAATAAAATCACTTAAAACAAAACAAAAAAAAATCAAAATTGCTCACCCTTCTATAAAGTGTTCAAATCTTGCCATGTGTAATTAAAGCAGTTCAATATTGCAATTACAACGGAAGGTCTCATATTTTCTATAGTTTAGGGTTTACTGGAAGCTAGTACTAGCTGTATTACTATAGTATTGGCAAACCATCTAGGAAAAACAATATCTGGTATTTTGAAATCTGAGGTTCAAAGATTGTTATAAAGGTTCTTGACAATTTAAGGGTTAGTTATTTCTAGAGAGAGATGCAAATTTCTTTTGTTTTTATTTCTAAGTATGTAGCAATGTTTCAATGTAACATTTCATAACAGCACATCATTCACCAACACCAAACCTACTTTATAATATGCCCCATTTTTCTCTTTATGTCTTTGTCTATATAATTTACTTTTTATCTGAGGTTTTAATACATTTTTTCACTGTCTAATACTGTTTGAGGAAGGAGGAGAGACCCGCACACCGCCACTTGCTGGTTCAAGAATTTTATTTAAAGAGTCGTAGCAACGTTTCGGCCTTTCGGCCTTCTTCAAGCATCAATTCAAGGCCGAAACGTTGCTACGACTCTTTAAATAAAATTATTGAACCAGCAAGTGGCGGTGTGCGGGTCTCTCCTCCTTCCTCAAACGTTTGCTGTCCTGCCAGGACCTATACGCACCTGCTATAAAATTGAACCAGGTGTGCGGAAGTCATCCCTCGAACGAGACTGTCTAATACTGTAAAATGGTCTAGGGTTGCACTTCCTGTTCAGGCTGCTCTGTCAAAACTGCTGCATCTGTGAACATTAGCAATCAGGTGTATCATATTTGTTATCGTGTCAGTATTTGATGTTTTGTTTGTCCTTTGGATACACACGAAAGAAATGTTATTGGCTTTCAAAGGATTTCCCATGCTTTCTGCTTCCTGTCACACAGCAAAATCCCCTGTGGGTCCTTTTGGGTCCATTGTTATACTCAATTATTATAACTGAGGATTTGACAGTGATTATGTGATACCTTAGAGCAGCACACTGTCAGCATGCATTGCATTGCTCTGTCCGCTGTGACTGAACACTAGCATTAGTCAAGCATTGCTGCTGCTGCTGCTGCTGCTTCAGCCTCACAGCACCTTACTAAACCCAACAATTCATGTCTTATAGCCCATACTGCAGATTCACACGGGAACATCTTGTGCCCTGGCTGGCTATGCGTGTGTGCGCGCGCACACACACACACACACACACACACACACACACACACACACACACACACACACACACACACACACACACACACACACACACATCATCATGAGTTATCATTTTGAGCAATAATAATATGGAACTCAAGGTTCTACCAACGCTTTAACATCAAGTATGACGTAGGTAATAGCCTACTTCTTCAAACTCAGTTGCAGGATTGTGATGTTGAACTTTGTTGCTGGATATCTACAGTAGAATTGGAAGCGAATACTACCACAATTGGAAATTTCTATTTTATTCTCCAACACTGATTAACACGGTTTCCTATTATATGTTCATAGAAACCTGGCATTGGCACTTCTTGCTGTTCAAGATAGCACATCATTGCTCTATTCCAAGTGTTACTTGCAGAATAAAGCCAGATATATTTTGTTTCTGAGACATAACATGATGTCAACAATACACATATTGAAGGACCCTGACTTGAAGAACCAGAAAAGAAAAAAAATGTAACACATACACTCTGAATGGATCAGGGGCTTGCTCAAATCAAGAAAGATCACTGAATTCTGCCTAATTACAGTCTGTCGTATGATGGTGTCCATCAGTGTCACGTGCCGAAAATCTCAGGCCGTTGTTGGCCTTGTGGCTTGTAGGCCGGCTATTTTCAGCGTGTGACACCGTTGTTAGACAAAGTACAGGTTTAAAGTTTGTCATACTCCCATGATGTCTCATATTGTTCCTTTTAAGTCCTCTCTCCACGTCATCAGACAATTTGTGCCCTCATTTATGCAAGAGTGTCATCATTATCTTTCCCGCAGCTATTGATTTCCCGAGGTGGCTCTAATGAGGACTTGAGATAATATTAGTCAGGTCTAGATGAAGCGTGATTATACTGCCATTAGCATGCAGCTGTCGCTGTGCGAGTCGACGCCAGTTGTAAATGAATGGCCAGATATCAATCCAATTGACAAAGCCACCTACTGTACCTCACAGGCGAACAATCTACTGGAACTGAAAGCACTCAGGTTATGAATGGTTGCAGGTTTATAGGTGCATGAATGAGTGTGTCTGACCTCATATCGCAATCGAAGTGTGTAGAATGCATGTGTGTGTGTAAAATGAATCTAATCGTCGCAGTCAGCTTATCTCTGACATGAGATTCATGTGTGCCTCTGATGGTGCTCATTTGCGATCATGTGATGTATTGCATACATTTATTGGACCATAGTCTCTTGGCAGATTCAGCTTGTGTATTTTCTGAGTGAGCGCCTTGGTATGGTGTCCATGTATTAAGGAAGTAAAGGAACATATCCATTTCCTGGTTGTATAATTTCATAAATGACTATTTCAAATATAGTGAAAATAGGAAATCACAGAGTGGTGCGTTGTGGGCTTGTAGAGGGCTGCTATTTTTATATATTCGACATCTCAATACAGCAATGCATTGATATTAAAAAGAAAATGTACTCTGTAATTTGTACTTTTGAATACTTTGGTATTTCTTTGAGTATATATACTTTTGTCCACCACTGCTCCTGAACCACGTGTCCCTGTGATCACGATGCTCGCAGTGCCCTTTGTTGACTCCGCTGTGCCACGCTTGTGTTTCCTCCCACAGCGCATGAGGAGCGCTACTCCGCTGCCGACCTCCACAGTCTGAAGCCACTCTGCCAAATCCGGGACCATGTCTGGAGCTTACGACGAGTCCGCCAGCCAGGAGGAGACCACAGACAGCTTCTGGGAGGTGAGACACAGAAATTGGAACAGCCGTATGGTGTAGAACAGTGGTTCCCAAACCTTTTCATGTCAAGGACCCCCAAATTGACAAATGAACCCGCGGAACCCCATTAGAAGAGATATGCCAGGGACCCCCATAAGAGAAGACTTTTACGGCTCTAGCAGTGATTCTCAACCCTTTTAATTTCAAGGACCCCCAGTTTGACATGCATTTTTAGTCTAAGTACGGACCCCCATTTAATGGCATTTCTATCTCTGAGACCCCAATTTATATTGTAAAATCAATGTTAATTTACCGGTAACTCTGAGAGCGTTCAGAGTTACAGACCCATAAGGGTCCATTTGGTTCCAAACTATAATTTAGCTGGGGACCCCCTGGAACTCCCTCAAGGACCCCTGGGGGTCCCCGGACCCCACTTTGAGAACCACTGTTGTAGAATGAATCCAGACTGCTGAACAGTGAATTCCCGGGATGTGAGACAATTTCTGCTCAGTCTTTACTGGTGTAATGCGGGATGTGAGACAACCTTTTCAGGTTGGCGCTAAGGTTGAGCGGGAACTGCTACGTGATGAGCAGCTCCCAATTCACTCACTCTCACTACTTCCAAACTACCTCCTCTGACAGCACGGGACTACTGTTAACAGAAGAAATCATTGGCCTCACAAATTAAAAATGGAAATAGAAGATTGCACAGCCCCATGAACTCTCAGTAAACCTGTCTCACTCCTCTGAGGAGTGAGCTAGTTTGGAACAAGTCTTCACAGTTGAAAGCTATCTTGGAGAAGGAAATGTCCAAGACGTTAACTCACAATAAACCCCTAAACCCCTTTGAACTGGATAAAACCAACCTTTCTAGATAAAAGCTAAAACGCCCTTGGTGCTGAACTCTCATTAGAAACAGGAGGTGAGACAATTTGGGAACACCCCCAGAGTCCAGACTACATCAAACATGTAATGGTAAACCGCTAAGCCATGAACTCCCAGTAAACCTGCCTTTGAGCGATGCAGTTTGTAAAGGGTCATTACTCTGCTAAATGACGAACACGTAATGGACTTCATGTAAGATCAGTTAAATGCTGGGGCAAGACAATACAGAAACAGCAATGTGTTGCTGTCTGGCAGAAACCTTGTGTAGGATCCATGTTTCGTATGTTTCTGTTTTTTCTTCTTCTTCTTCTTCATAAATGAATTCCCTATTTTATACTTTGTCGTTTGACAGTGTTGCACAAAAGCAACATAGCTGAAGCCATAAAAATCATAATGCTTCTGTATTGTGAGCTTGGAGATTAGCAATTGTCTGTGGGGTCTTATAAATATTTAACCAATGAGAACATTGGTTACATTACAGGTATTTGGAACCAGATTCCATTTCCTGAAAAGCAACCCATTTGGAAAAAATAATCACACCCGTGTGAACTGAGTGGTGCAAGGTCTTATATAGCCTGATCAGCTGTGGTCTGACGTAATGTCAGTGACCATGGTAACCATGCTCCTTTTTTGAGTGGACAGGTACACGAACATACAGACAAAGCTGGTTATTGGAGTGGTTTGCACCACTCAATAATGCAGTGGTGCTGGCCTGGGCCGTGGCTCAGCGGTCCAGGCACCTTGGCTGGCAATCCAGTCTGGCAGTGTGCCGCGGGTTCGACTCCCGATCCCGACGGCCTTTACTGCATGTAACTCCCCCATCTCTCTCCCCATTTCCTGTCAGCCTACTGTCTGTCCCTCCATAAAAAATATAAAATAAAGGCGAAAGCCACAAAAAAAAAACATTAAAAAAAAAAAACCTGAAAATAATGTACCGCCTGACAGTAACGATTTACTGATATCGCTGTGAGGTGACTGCTTTGTGCTAGACCAGCTACCTTCTAGCACTTCCTGCTCCACAATGGCAACATTAGGAATACGTAGTTCCTGACCTCCTTAAAACTCCAGACCACATCAAACTTGTTTTGATGTGTGCTTCCAGCTCGTGTGATGACAGCAGTATGCAGTATGGTCTCTGAAGGACTCCTGTCAAATTGCCTTTCACTCTAATTTATATTAATGCCGTCAACTCACTCTGCAGCTGAGCTATTTAAAGGGAAAGCAGTGTCACATATAGTTGGTACTAGTATTATGAATACTATTGTGACTTTTGTTAAGACATTGTTGCCTCAAGTAAATGATTGGTGGGGTTGAAGTTATTTTCTCCCCACCCCAACACCACAGCCTTGTTTTAAGAAAGCAGCAGGGCCATGAGAACCCTGTCTTCTTTCAACATACAGCACAGTGCAATCCATCACAGTCACTCACTGCACTACTGTAGTGGCTTGCTGCAGTGCTGCCTGCTGATAGCTGACTAGGCTGGCTTCTGCAGCAGTAGAGGATGGCATGGAATACAATCATTTGCCCTCCACCCCATTGAGGAGGGTAGTCTAATAGTGCGTCATTTGTAGGTAGGCAGTATGGGCATTATTGGGTTACATTCTGTTGAACTACCGGTATGTAGCCTATATGTAATTCATGTGTAAGGCATTTCCTCCGCACATGAGAGCAAAAATGGCTGTTGTGTGAATATAGTCAATACAAAACAACATTGTTGCTGTATAGCAAAACACTCACTTCTCTCATCTGTTTGTGCCCCTTCTCTCTGTATTTCTTTCTTTCTTTCTTTCTTTCTTTCTTTCTGTCTGTCTGTCTGTTTCCGTTGCTCTCTGTGTCAATGGAGAGATGCAATTGATACCCCCCCCCCCTGCCAGCCACTGCTTACATTGCATAACTGCACACCTCCATCCCCTCACTTGCTGTGTTCCCTCACAGCCGAATCAATGCATCAGGTTTCTAGCCCTGCAGAATTCAGGCTTCAGAGATTAGAATGAAAACATCTCTACTGTAATATGTCAAAACAGAATAAATCATTGTAATGTGTTATAAGTCTGCCCCACCCCCTCGCATTTTCTCATACTGACGGAGCAGAGAACACACGTCGTCTTAATTATTGTGAGTGTACTCTAAACTTCATTTGAATTGTTTTTTGAAAGGTGGGAAATTACAAGCGTGCAGTGAAACGGATTGACGATGGCCACCGGCTCTGCAATGACCTGATGAACTGCATACAGGAGCGTGCCAAAATTGAGAAAGCTTATGCACAGCAGCTGACCGACTGGTCCAAGAGGTGGAGACAGCTAGTTGACAAAGGTGAGTGAAAGAATCACACGTCACTTTATTGCCCAATTAGCCCATTTAACTCTGGGAGAATCTGCTTTATTGCTTTTACCATAAACTGTTTCCCCCTGTTCAATATTATATTTGAAAAATAGTGCAGTGTCCAGTGTAACAGCAGTAGTCCTAACACAACATTTAGCTAGGATGGTGCGTGAAAACACATTGCATAAGTAATATTGATTATGGTACCTATGCTATCAATATTAAATTAATTATGCATAATATTTAAAGTTGACATTGCTTCAGGCAGGGTAATAAATAGCAGACTTAACTGAACAGAGATTTGCAGTATTAATGAGGGATAAGTAAAGTACCATTAATAATAACTTAGCACTTAAACAGCCGGTTGTAGCAGCACTTGAAGTGTCCAGGCGACAAAGAAGCATAACAGTCCCAAAGGTAAAGAGTTAGTTTTGAGGGTCATATAAAACACACACAGGTGCAATGTAACTAATTGCAAGGACTCTCGTTAATGAACAACTTGTGTTCAACCGGAAAGCTTAAGCTGGCTTAAGCTGATTGGACCACTCAATGGCAAAGCACTCATCATTCATACAATCACACACCCTAATGTCAGGCATTTATGGCATACTTAGCTCACCGTCAGGCTGCTCTCCTGCTGTTATCCACTGACTTCATCAGAATCTTACTGCTTTATTCACCCAGCCTCCTCCCTAGCTCCACTGCTTACATCTGTTCTTTGTATCTTTGGTGGACAATGTTACTCCTGACCAAAGTCTATGCACGTGCATGAAAGCAGATAAAGGGCCATATCTTGCGTTGGCTGGCCTATGACGTAATTTCGGAAAGCCATGCATTGGAGGGGCTAATGCACCTAAAAGAAAACAGGCCCCTACTCGTGGCGTCATGCAGTGACCAAGTCTATGGACTTTTAATGTTAATGACGTCATTTGGCAGCCACAGTGGGCGCCCCTCACTTCAGACAAGTGTGATTTTTCTTTTATTTCCACCTACATTATTAGCATGTATTGTCATGGCATTTTTACTTGCACAAGCAGAGCGCGCAAGTACTGTGGTCGGCTGGATCAAAAGTGGTATGCATGGTACAGTATGCGTGGTTATAATTGACTGTTGATGGTGACGTGATTAAGATAAGTTTCAATGTTGGGTGGGTAAAAGTGTGTGTGTGTGGTAGGTAGGTATACAGGAGGGGCTGATCGTAACTTCGTAGAGGTTCGTAGAGGCTGAGCTCGACAGAGTGCATTTCTAGTTATCTACTAGAGTTAAAGCCACTTACTCTGATCTGTCATTTGTAAGGTGACATTCACACCAGAAAGCTTTGCTGCGATTAAAACGAATCCTGCTGCGCATTGTCAGAAAGTGCACTTCGTTTGGAAGGTGTGAAGGCTCATTTGAATCCTAATGCGTATCAAAGAACCGCATTCTACTCCAAGCAAAAACGGGGGTTTCGTTTCGCTTCCAATCGCACTTGATTGTGGCGGGTGAGGAGCTGAACACAGTTGGAGACGGAGAAGGCATATTTTACGCAGCGCAAAGATGTCCCGTTACCGTGGATAGACGTGGTCGAATGAGGAGACTGAAGCCCTGATCGAAATTAGGACGAGTACATTAATCAATTGCTTAAGGAAACACATAAAAACACTGCAGTGTATTATAGCCTACACTACAGAATATTCTGTCTGTCTGTGCGTGCCGTAAACATGGAGTGCTGTCACTGTGTGGGGACTGGGGAGTAGGGACTTTCATCTCGATAAACTTGTAAACATTTTGCGCTGCTGTTGCTGCACTTATATCAGTGCGCTCAGCGCTGTTCCTTCCATGCCCAAAAGAACAGTGCGTGGCTGCGTGCGAGAGAGAGGTGGGTCCAGTCCCAGACGGCACGACACATGCACGTTATGAGTATAATTTGAAATTTTGATCACCATATATTTCACTGTGTAGGCTATAGTTTATGAATGGAACACATTGATAAAGGTCCCCCTGCTGCGTTTCCAATAGCTGCGGATGACAGTGTGAAGGCAAACCGCAGCAAATTATATATGCAAGAAGTCCCAATTCTCCTCCCATTCGCATCGAGTCTACCGAAGTATTAGGTGGGAATGTGACCTAAGTCGCTCTGGATAAGGGTGTCTGCTAAATGCCAAGATTTAAAGTTATAATTGTTTCTCTCTGTGTCTGACTCTCTCTCTCTCTCTCTCCATCCTCCGTCAGGTCCCCAGTACGGTACAGTGGAGCGTGCTTGGATGGGGGTGATGACGGAAGCGGAGAAGGTCAGCGAATTGCATCAGGAGGTGAAAAACGGACTGATCAATGAGGACTTTGAGAAGGTTAAGAACTGGCAGAAGGACGCCTACCACAAACAGATGATGGGAGGCTTCAAGGAAACCAAGGAGGCCGAGGAGGGCTTCAAGAAAGCCCAGAAACCATGGGCCAAGAAACTGAAGGAGGTGAGGCCAGCTGCTATTTAAAAAACACATTGTTTCAGGAGAGCTTAAAGATGGTGTGCCACGATTTTTTTCCACCCTAAAACATGATCATCAGGTATTATTATAATATAAGGAGGAAGAACTTTTTTCAAAAAGTGTACAGTATTTGTTAAAATCATGCTTTTATGTGGACACGCCCACCAGTTCATCAAGTATGCCTGGTTTGCCTGGTGGGTGGTGATGGGTGGTGATCCACCTGAACTGAAGCCGCACCCACTGGTGTTGTATGATGATGGGGGAGGGCTTAGGGGAGGGGCTGATAGTGTGATGTCACTATTTTACTGTTTATTTCATTGGCCCGTTTGACTGTCAAGGGTTCAGCCTCCAGGAAGAAACCCTAAATACAAAGTGAATACACCATTGCACATAAAAACGACTCCAGGGTGTCTAATGAAGTACTGTCACCTCATAGACACATGAAAAACTGGAAAAATACAAAAAATGTGGCACTCCATCTTTAATGGGTCTAATTTATGTGTTTCATATTGACATTATTTTCAGCTGAATATACTGTATGTCGTGTTGGTCTTATGTTATGGATGTTTGACAAAGTATAAATTAGCCTTTAGAATCTTTTTATTTGTGCAGTATGTGCGTAAGTATGTGCGCAGTTCCTTGTGATGATATATATACTGATATGTACTGATAACAATTGGATGCTACTGTCATACAAATACCTTGGTATCTGGTTAGATGAAAATTTGTCCTTTAAAACACTTATTAAGCATTTTACTTGAATTACTTCAAAACTGAAAATAACTAGGCTGAAACAGCATTTTTATCCGTTTTAGATTATGCTGATATTTTTATGACAGTTTATGCACTCTGCTGCTTGCTTCTACATTAAATCCTCCTGATCCAGTCTAATATATCCCTTAGATCTATTATGACAGATGGCTTCTGAATAGTGTAGTGTAGCAGAAATTAGTGTGTCCATCACTGGACATTGACATAAGACATTGTATTGTGTTTATCTGCAAAGCACTACAATCACATTGCATTACAAGCAAATATGTACCTTACTCACTCTCAACAGTATCATCTTTTTCAATGGTGGTGTTATATTTCCATGGGTTTCAATTTCTCTGTGGAACCTTGCCCCCTTTAGCTGGAGGCTGCCAAAAAGATCTACCACATAGCGTGTAAAGAGGAGAAGCTGGCTTCAACCAGAGAGGCCAACACCAAAGGAGAGGCCTCCGTCCCGGCAGACCAACAGAAGAAACTCCACGAGAAAGTAGATAAATGCAAACAAGAATCGCAGAAGGTGCGAACTGCAACTGCGACATATTCACATATAATGCAAGCATGACATATGGCAACGTGTGTGTGTGTGTGTGTGTGTGTGCGTGCGTGCGTGCGTGTGTGTGTGTGTGTGTGTGTGTGTGTGTGTGATCATCAGTATGCAAGAGCTCTGAGACACAATCAGGCAAAAGGGAAATTAAATCAACTGACAGGCTATTTTAAGACCCAGGCTACGAGGTGGAAGACTCCAAAATATATAGAAGGCAATGTAGAAGAACGCAGAATAGTGTGGCTAATGTCTTGTAGATGCTGCTATTTTCGGAAGATTTTTATACATTTTAAAACGTACATTTTGATACCGTTACCTTTGTACTTGATACTTTTACTTAAGTAATAAATGTGAGTACTTTTTCTCAGCACTGTTCATACGGACTCTGTTGCTTACTGTCACACCGCCACAGGCCAAGGAGAAGTATGAGAAGGCTCTGGATGAGCTGGGCACTTGCACCCCACAGTACATGGAGAACATGGAGACGGTGTTTGACTCGTGCCAGCAGTTCGAGGAGAAAAGGTTGAGCTTCCTCAGGGAGGTGCTGTTGGACATCAAACGCCACCTCAACCTCACAGAGAACCAAAGGTTGTCTGTCTGTCTGTCTGTCTGTCTGTCTGTCTGTCTGTCTGTCTGTCTGTCTGTCTGTCTGTCTGTCTGTCTGTCTGTCTGTCTGTCTATACAGTATATCACCTGTACAAATAGTAGTTTGTTTCTTTGACTTTTACCTCTTTATTGATAAAAAACATTATGTAAAATACATACATTGTCATTTGTCACACCATTATCAAAAGGAAGAAATGAAGCCAATGAAAATTGAATATATTTATTCAACAAACAGAAGTAATGTACAATACATTCACACACACTTGCTACCTATCGGTATGTATATGTGCACCACTACCCTCGAGCTAACTGTAACTCTTCCCTGTGTTTCTGCAGCTATACAACAGTGTACAGAGAGCTTGAACGCAGCATCACGTCAGCCAGTGCACAAGAAGACCTCAAGTGGTTCAGCAACACTAACGGACCTGGCATGCATATGAACTGGCCACAGTTTGAGGTACAACATATTTGACTACTATACAAATATACAATGTGTGAGCGAGCAAGCATGACATGGGCACATTTCCTTATAATGGTGATTGGTGACTCAACCAAGCAATCCGGTTTCCCTTTTCTGTGGAAGTTCTTGACGTCCGGCTTCCCAGTAACTGACAGCATTGATGCGTCATCTATCATACGCCTACTTAATGTAGGCGTATGATAGACGTACTAAATGCATGGTCAGGGACCACGTGCAATACCACATGCAATACCTTCACGGACCACCAGTGGTCCACGGACCACCAGTTGAAAACCAATGTTATAGTCAGATAAACGGAAAGCCCTCATTCACCTCTATGTAGGTTTTTATAGTTTTATAAAGGTCTATTTATTTCTACAAAGATGTGTTGATAAATGTTGCTATAGATCAGTTGTTCTGCCTGAAAAGCTTACTTTTTTACACTACACTAGTTACAGTGCACTGCATAGTAATACATAATGTTTACTGTCCCAGAAAGCAGCAAAGAAGAAAAAACATCAACACCTCACCTGCATGTTTCTGAAAACAGTAAAAAGCCAAATAAAGCTGTTTTGTGTTTTGATCACATTTGAGAACCAGATGAGGTTTCAAGTGATTGATTTAAGCGCTACCAATACAATCTTGAGGCAGTCTTCACTCAGTATGCATTACACACAGTGATGCATGGGTTTGTATTGTCGTACTGTATATGTCGGCTCTTCTGAAATCATGTTTGTTTTTCTCCTGTCCTGCAGGAGTACAACCCAGAGCTTACCCACAACATCAGCAAGAAAGAAAAGGTAAAGAAGAACACTGATGGCATCACTCTGACCAACGTCTCAACACCAGTAGACCATGCTCAGTCTGGTGACCAGGGAAGGTGAGCAGAATGAACACTGTCATATCTGGAATGTTAATTTAACTCTCAGTTAAATTAGCATTTTGTTTTGCATTCAGTGGTATTATTTTGTCCTTTACTTTTTACTGTGTTAGCTTTACAAATGTAAAGTAGTAATTGTGAATGCAGTGATTGCGAACGCAATGAGCGATTACTATGTAACCCAGGCAGAACTGTCTGTCTGTCTGTGTGTCACGCAAGATTGCCGGCATGATGAGCCATCGGTCTCAACCATGCCAGCATACTGTACCTCTCTAGGTTGCCCTTGTTAACGGTGGTACTGATGTGCTGCTGAAACTTCTCTCCCGCAGTGTAAGCAGCTATGAGAAGAACCAAGCCTACACAGGCTCCACAGAATGGTCAGACGAGGACCAGACGGCGCCCGACTCGGGCAACGACACCAATGGAGGGGCCAACCCCTTTGAGGAGGATGTGGTGAAAGGCGTAAGAGTGAAGGCGCTCTACGACTATGATGGCCAAGAGCAGGACGAGCTCACCTTCAGTGCAGGTGAGGCATAGTGGTTGGAGGGACTATACTGTAACTAGAAAGTCACAGGTGTAATCCTCGCAAAACAAACAACACAAATAGACCCCATCCCGCTCAATTATTCTCCCTAAAGAGCCTCGGCTAAAATGCCTAAAATGCCAACTAAGAATAAGGGAAGTTGTATTTATACAACGCAGTTTCGGGAGAAGAGACCTCCTTCCGCTTGACCTTAACCACTCCTCCCTCATTATCAACAACTCCTCCCTCCTTCAAACTCACCTGCCTTTCATTATCACCCGGCCAATCCCCGGTGCAATCACCACAGTATAAATACACCTGCGATCTCTCAACCAAGTTGTTTGTTCTGCTCCACGACAGAACAAACATGGGTTGTGAGTACTGCACTTGTAGATCGGCTATTTTCACTATTCTTCAAAATCGCCATCCTCCTCCACCCCAACCTCCTCCTTCCCCCTCGATTCTATAGGAATCCAGGGGGGGCAGTGACGGAGCAGAGACGACCAACCACTCATTCCGAGTAGAGCAAAGATGACCGTCAGCTCCAGAGACTACGCCCCCACCCTGAGTCTCGCCCTACCTTGGGTTCCTCACTCCACTCCGCATTCATCTCATTCTGTTTCAATAAACTGTTAATCTTGAACGAAGGTGTGGTCTCTTACTAAGTGAATCAATGGTCAACAATGTTTTATCATTGCTGCCATGTGTGCTTGACAAGTACTTGGAACACATGTGTGTACTTTTATGTGACATTGGCTGTCACATAATAACGGACTGCCCCCCCCCCATCTATTCATTTCAATGGAAGTTGCTCACAAGTGCATGAAGCAGAAGTACTTCGTCCAGGAAGTAGAAGTACTTCTGGAGGCACTGGGAGGCGATATTGTCAAGCTTTCCCGACATTCCTTGCGAAGCATAGCGGAAGCAAAACGGAAGAACGGAAGGGGATGTTCAGTAGGTCAATCAGAGGCGCGACTCCCTCTTTCCCAGCAGCACTTGCTTTGGCAATGTCACGGGAAAGCCGTGCTGTGATTGGCCAGTAGTCACTTGAGTAAGTTGAGTGGCAGCGATGCAGCGTGCCTTCAGGATTCCGCTTGACTTCCTCCTCCCGTTGCAGACAGGTCGCGCCAACGAACTGCAGCAACCAATGAGGCATCTATATTTTTGAGGTGCTAGCCCCTCCTATATGCAGCTATTAGTGTAGATTTCTGTCTTACACAAACATTAAATTCCCATTGACAATGAATGGAGAATTTGAGCAAATCGACATGTTACGTCATTATAATGTACAATGATAAGAGTGCCCCTCACTTCACACAGGTGTGATTTTTTATATCTATGAGAATCATGCGCAGTAGCGTTTTAAATGCGATAGACCTGCAATCTCAGATTTAACCACCAGGCAATGGAAACTTCGCTGTTACTGTATACCGTGGCTCTGGGGGCTTGGCCGTTTCTCAACACAGAGAATGCAAAGGACAGACTTACATCCTTGGGAAGAATGTATTTGTCAAGTTCACGAGACCAGAGAATGCACTTTTCTAGACAGACGTGTACTTGAGGTCATGTGATCAACTGTACATGTTCCAGTCAAAACCGCAGGACCTCACATCTTCTTCACCACGACTTAGCCATAAATGTTATAGAAAATGTAATTAAGGAGGATACATCATTAAACGTAATATTTCGCAAAAGGGCCCAGTTGTCCTACAGGCCAGGCCCACTTCAGAAAGGGCCCGGTTCTCCCAACTGTCTCGGTTTGCATAAAGTTGAACCCAAAACAGAGCCAAACACAGGAAGCAAGTTAAAGGTATTTATTCACAATAAGTGAATTGTCGAATGTGAAGGTGGCATAAAACAAACATGGGAGTCGGAGGTTAGCAGTCAGGGCAGGCGGCAGGCAGGCAACAAGCAGGCAGTGGAACAGGTGAGCTGGGTTCTGGAGGAGAGGAGAACAAGCAGGCAGTGGAACAGGTGAGCTAGGTTCTGGAGGAGAGGAGAACAAGCAGGCAGTGGAACAGGTGAGCTAGGTTCTGGAGGAGAGGAGAACAAGCAGGCAGTGGACCAGGTAAGCTAGGTTCTGGAGGAGAGGAGAAGAGCTTGAGATGCAGGAAACACACAGGAGCAAAACTCTAGGAATACTAGGAAATAACAGATAACTAAACTAAGCTATAACTTCACTAGAAAGTAAACACTGGCATAGAGTCAAGCTACTATACCATGAGAAGTTGTGCATCTGGCAATGAGTGGAGAGAAGACCAGGGTTTAAATACTGTGAGGGTTGATGAGTTTATGGCCAACAGGTGTGTCAATTTAGAGCGATGAGGTGACCACAGACAGGTGTGCCAAGGCTGGAAGCTGGGAGGCAAGCCTACACAGAGCCACAGTATACCCACACAGAGCCACATACTGTGACACCAACATCCTGGTTCAATCCTGTTGCTTCTTCTGTTTTGCTTCACGGGCATCTTATTTTTCTGTCTCCCTGTTGTGATTAAAGGGGAAGAGTTGACGAAGCTGGAGGATGAGGACGAACAGGGCTGGTGCAAAGGTCGCCTGGACAGCGGCCAGCTGGGTCTGTACCCGGCCAATTACGTGGAGCCTATCTAAGGCATTCGTATGGAGGACGCTACCTCATTGGAGGGCTAACCCAGACTGTACTGTCCAATCATAAAACTGCACATCGCCAGAGACTTGAAGAACAAAGCTTTTTCCCTCTTGTCACTGTCAGACACTCTGAGCTGTCCTCATTGCATCACACACAGGAACTCATGGCTCAGCACAGACAGCAGAGACCATAATACAGCAAATAGCATCCATCAGTTGTGTTGTATATTGGAGTCAGGACCATATCCTCTTGAAAATACTGTACATGCACCAACACCACAGAAACAACGTCCTTGCAACTGAAGGGAACATATTTTGGTATGTTTTTTTTCTTATTTTTTTCGTTTTTTTTAGCTGTGTTCCGATTTCAACTATGTAGCTGATATGCCATACAGTATGTTTCCTCATAATTGTATTGATATGGTAATATGTTGTGCCTGGATAGCAAGAATGAGCTATGCATTGTGCATTCATTGTATACTGTATATATTTTGATGTTTTCTTTTTTCTTTTCTTTTTTACAATCTGGATGCTTGTACAGACCCTTTCTTTTTGCATTGAATTCAGTGTTGAGTTTCCCCTTTCTCTTTGCAGTTTGTTGTGTTTCTGATGATTTCCCATAAAACCGCATGTGTTACTAGTCACTAAATGTATGTTCAGTACAGACACTGCTCAATAATCTAGACTAGTGTTTCTCAATAAGGGCGGTACAGCCCCCCCAGGAGGGGGGGGGGGGGGGTGTACACAGAGGGGGCGCATTATACTGACCATATCTGACATGATACAGACCGTGATGTTGACATGATACTCACCATGATGCTGACATGATACTGATGATAGTGTATCATGTCACAGAGCTGTGACAGCCTGACGCTCCTGTGACAGTGCTGTGCATGATACTGACATGATGCTGACCATGATACTGACATGATACTGACATTATACTGACCATGATACTGACCATGATACTGACATTATACTGACCATGATACTGACCATGATACTGACCATGATACTGACATGATACTGATGATATAGTATCATGGTCTGTATCATGTAACAGGGCTTTGACAGGGCCTGACATCCCTGTGACAGGGCTGAGCTGCAGGCCTAGACTCTCTCAAAATGCTGTGAAGAATGTTCACTCTGACATCAGCCGTCACACCCATCTAGAACAGTGGTTCTCAAACCTTTTTATTTCAAGGACTAACAAAGAGCGTACAAATGGAACAAGATGGACCTGTAAGGATCCATTTGGTTTGTACGATCTCAAAGTTATAGACCTGTATGGGTCCCTTTAGAACCCTTTTAGAACCCTGTCAAGGAACCTTTGAGAACCACTGGTCTAGAACAATGTGCCTGTAATTTACTTGCTAATTTACGTCACTTGCTTGTCTGCTCTTTCTTTTATCTTTTACATGCAAACTGCATTAATGATGCAGATGCATTGCCATGGGCAAACTTGCCTGGAAATATAACTCTATAGTAGCTGTTTTGTACAGTATGCCTACGAGCTTCAGCTGACAGCCACGTCTCTTTTTTTCCATTTTCTGTCAACCAGTCACCTTCTAATTTACTTGAACTGAATGACGGTGAGCTATAAGCTTGGCATTCTCTTCCTCCACCTCCCATCCCCCACGCTGTATATGCATGATGATCTTCTTACATTCTATCCATCCATCTTCAACCGCTTATCCATAGTCGGGTCACGGGGGCAAAAGCTCCACCAGAGAGCTCCAGACTTCCCTCTCCAGAGCAACATTAGTAACTTCCTCCTGGGGGATCCCGAGGCGTTCCAAGGCCAGTGAGTCGATGTAATCCCTCCAACTGCGCCTTGGTCTGCCGACTCTGCCCCGGGGTCTTCTCCCAGTGGGACGTGCATCGAGGACCTCCCTAGGGAGACACTCGAGAGGCATCTTAAACAGATGCCCGAACCTCCTAAGGTGGTGGTTCCTACATCTTACTTAAATCCCAAAACATATTTGAGGATGAAATCTGATGCCAACGATTGTCATTACATTTGATGTTTATTCAATCAGCATGTTTAGTGTTTCACCACAAAGTCCTACAGCCCAGACGTGATGCCAAATGCTTACACAAACCGAGTAGGGCTGCATTGTGACAGTACAGTCACTGTTATGTGAGAATGGTTTGTTACTCCTAGTAACCCCAGGAGTTGGTGAATACTATACTCTTACAGTTGCTAGAATAGGAGAAGGTGTAGGCCTACTCTTCTTACTACCGACACAAGCATAGGGAAATTGCTAAGAGGGCTGCACAGAAGAGTAGAAAGAGGATCTGCTTCTGAAATATTAATGACAAAACTGCCTTTCTGACGCGAAAAGTTCATGCTGAGTATCCAGGGTCAGACAAAGTGGGTTTGTGCGGCGTATGGGCTTTTGTTCCCCTTTGGAATTAGTGTTGCTCTTTAAGCCCTTGACTCAGAGTGGCAAAATGAATAATAGGTCTGCTCACAACTCAACGTAACTCACGTAGCACTCAACTGTCACATACTATTTAATGATACGTCGCTTGCATACATGGAAACTGACTCCGGCCTATCCAGCTCAGTTTACGCTCACCCATGACACAGTCCATTGTCTGCTGATAAGTTGAATACAAAAAGAGCACCATTTTAATTGTGTCTTAACTTACACTGACCTACCTTGAACTTAATCAACAAGTAATGCATTGGAATATAGAATGGGGCTATTTACAAGTGTGCCGTAAACATGGAAATTAATTTGTATCAATCATCATGTAATGTAATGCAGTAATGTGAATATGGTGCCATTGTGGCATTCACTGTGAATCTCCTGTGATACACTGAAGGATGGTAAATAATATTTAAAGGCATAAAACCTGTATTTCTTTTATGTCTGTAACTGATAGAGGAAACACTGGTCTGTGGCAATGTTGTGGAAAGATCTTAGAAGTCTAGAAGCCCTGTCCTGTCTGTCTTTTTTTCTTTCCTTTTTTTTTTGCATAGCGCTGTAATCTCCAAACTGTAGTGCCTGTGCCTATACAAAAATAAAAATACATCATGTGAAATTTCTGAGGGAAAAAATGTTCAGGCCTATTTAGAGGCTTTATAAGATTAGAGTTTCGTAAATATGCCATGCAAAATGCTGTACTGCAGGATGGCTGAGTGGTCATGGTCACGTGTGTGTGTGTGTGTGT
Source organism: Electrona antarctica (assembly GCF_951216825.1). Classification (NCBI taxonomy): domain Eukaryota; kingdom Metazoa; phylum Chordata; class Actinopteri; order Myctophiformes; family Myctophidae; genus Electrona; species Electrona antarctica. The sequence continues at coordinate 23,235,593 of NC_136790.1, read as the reverse complement.
GTGTGTGTGTGTGTGTGTGTGTGTGTGTGTGTGTGTGTGTGTGTGTGTGTGTGTGTGTGTGTGTGTGTGTGTGTGTGTGTGTGTGTGTGTGTGTGTGTTTGGGGTGGGGGGGGAGGAGGCAATGATAGATAAACCTGGTTGTCTGGGGGAAGTAGCTATTTCACTGCCTATTGGTCTGGACGATGCGGAATCGCTTAGCATGTAGTAGCTGAGCTGAAACAGTATGTGTGTGTCTGCCCTGGGCTAGCTATAGGGCTATAGGGATGATCCTACACTGCAGGCTTTACTGACACAATGTCCATTGTAGACACAGTATCTTGGATGGAGGGAAGCTCACATTCATTGCTGTCCGCCCAACCCTCTGCAGCACTGAGCTGTTGAGGTCAGTATGTAAGTTCGCATAAAAAGGCAAGCTGAGATACAATCGTTCAGGTTGCTCTCTGTGGTGCCTCTGTAGAAGGATCTTGGGTCCTATTATACCAAAGAGGTGTTGCTCTCCCTTCTTCACCACTTGATGACACAACAGAATGAGCAGACAGAATGGTGTATTTTCTGTTTAGTATTAAAGGAGAAGGGGAGACTCCTGTTATTGAACAAACATTATATACCATAAATTATAATTTACAAATAGTGTAGATATTTTTGTCTAAGTTCTACGCTCATTTGAACAAATTCAAATTACACATCATTTAACCCTCCTTGTTTGAAACAGATTAGGAGAAGGTTTGTGATTCATTCTGAATATAATACAGTACGGTAGTTACAAACATCTGATGTGGCTTTGTGTGCATTTAGATATCACACCACTAGATGTCACCAGTAACTAGTGTCAGCTTTGGCACAGACTGAATTCAGCAATTGATTGGGGAACACTGGTGGGCCATGAGGATATGGCAAGTGGGCCCCCAAATAATTGGCAAAACACTGAGATTGTATTCATAATGTGTGTGTGTGTGTGTGTGTGTGTGTGTGTGTGTGTGTGTGTGTGTGTGTGTGTGTGTGTGTGTGTGTGTGTGTGTGTGTGTGTGTGTGTGTGTGTGTGTGTGTGTGTGTGTGTGTGTGTGTGTTTTTAATCCTTGAAAAATGAGTTTTCATTGTGAAACCAATGATAAATCCTAAATGTGATAAATCAGACCTATGACAGTGAGAAAGAGAGGGAGAGAGAGAAAGAGGGAGAGAGAGAGAGAGAGAGAGAAAGAGAGAGAGCGAGCGAGAGAGAGAGAGAGAGTCGTGAGGTTAGTGTGGCAACTGGTTGAGCCACCAAAATACTACAGTCGAGACAAACCTTTAACAGAACTGTTGTTTTATTCCCTAGATGATTTCAAGTTTATGCTTACCCTGCACGATCTGAGAGTTGCTGTAGCATGCCCTGGCATGTTTAGATTACTGTCTGCCAAGTATACTAGCCTCGGTAACCCTGCAGGCTTTTATTTACAGATAGAAATGCTTGCTATACTGATATGACATCCCTCGAGGGCACACGATTTTGGCAGATATCTCCACAGCAAGAGAAGAGCTCTGACATACTGTTCAGTAATCATCTGAATATGATAATCATGATTGATAATCTTTAGTCGTAAAGTTTAAAGCAGAGGTTTGTTTTGTCAGTTAAGTTAGAGGTGAGAAGAGGTCAGATGAGATAATAAAAACCGAGTGCGGTGGTTTAGGTGCTCCCATGGCTGATTGTATTTCAGAATATTGTCATGAGTCTTTGTCTTTACTCAAACCTGTCTTTCTCAAACTTTCTGTAATTGTAAGACACAGACATTTAGACAATCCAGCTTGTCAAAAGCTACAATTAGAACTGTAGAAACTTGATGAAAAAATACAAATAGTTTGTGTTGGACCTTTCACTACTATAGGCTCAGATAATCACAGGTTTGTCAAGCTTTAATTCAGGTTAAGCAGACTTCTAAAACCTCTCATTTGTGTATGCCATTCTGTAGGACAGGGGTTCTCAACGTTTTTGGCTGGGGACCCCCGGAAATGCTTTGGCCATGTCTCGCGACCCCCGCCTCGCCCCCCTTCCCCACCCCCAATACAAACTGACATACAAAATAACCTTAATAATAGAGAAAATATATCATAAATGAATACTGAAACCAGATATAATCATTAAGGAAAGTTTATGCATGTATTATGTGTACTATGTAAACTCTTAATTTCCATTTCCCAGCCATTCAGTTGCAAAAAAAAACTTTGTTTTGTTTTTTATTTGGGGACCCCCCAAAATAATTTGGGGGGTCGCGACCCATGGGTTGAGAATCCCTTCTGTAGGAGATCACTGACTGATGAAAAAATAAAACAGTATATGTTTTTTTACTTGGATGGCAGGCAGCCATGACCAAACCCAATAAGCACAACAATCTTGACCACATTCTGAAAGGTGTGAGGAAAAACTGGTTGTAAGTCAAACACAGCATAGATAGACAGTTCTCAAGACTGCAGGCAAGACAACAAGTAGGTTGTAATAAAGGTAGCTGTGGGCAATGGGTGTTTCCCATAAGGGTGTGATATCAATCAGCTCCAACTGCAACAAGGTTAACTGCTGGTGTATGACGTTCAAAAGGAAATTAAGTATCATTATGTACAGTGTAATAGACAAAATAGACAGGCAGATCGTGCAAATGACAAGGCAGTTCATTTATCTTTTTTTGTTTGTTTTTGCATTCTCTTTTTTATAATCTTTGGTTGCATCGTTCAGTATAGGCGGAATAAACCCAAAGAACACGTTATTATGTTGTCTTCTTATTTTGAGACCCATTAATCTATGGTAGTTTCTCAGAGAGCTGCTACTGAAGCCCCACAACTATGGGCATGACTTCAAAAGCGTACACGTCACCTGGCCGGCGCTGATATGCCAATGTTGGCAGTGGCAATGTGTACCAAGGGGGTTTGGTCAGTGCGTGTGTCTTGAGTCAGTTTTATGTTTAAACCCCGTACTCAGCTGAGCTTAGGTGTTCAAGTGCCTGGTCTGGTTAGTCTTTGGAGGCTCTTGGAGGCACCTCCTCCTCTTCTTCTTCTCCTTGTTCATCTTCCTCCGCCTCCACCGTGACCTCATATGGGGTGAACGAACTGGTAGACAAGTCTCTGAGAGACGTCCGGTTTGCGAATGATGCCCTTCTTGTAGTACTGACGTATGGAGCGACTCAGCTTGTCGTAGTTCATGGCAGGACGGTTCTTTCTCAGCCCCCACAGTCTGGCCACGTGAGCCGAGTCTTCTATTTTGAAAATACCTGATGGACACAACAAACACACACACATTTTAACAATTTATTTAACTCCACATAAAAGAGAAACATACATGGAGACAAATATTAGGCTATACCGGTAGGTGCAGTAAGGTTACATTCACAAAATCATGGAGGCATGGCATCGCACACACACACACACACACACACACACACACACACACACACACACACACACACACACACACACACACACACACACACACACACACACACACACACACACACACACACACACACACACACACGTGTGGTGTGCCGTGCTGGCCATTTGGTGGGTGCCTTTATCATTCTAAAGTCTTACATTGCCGTGAGTGCATTTACTTGCAAGAGTGTCCCTTTGCCAAAAAAATTAAATATCACTATAACGTCCCACCAAGAGCACAGTTGGGTAGTGGAAGTCTGAATCATTCAGGGAAGGGGGGGGGGGGGGGGGGGGGTTGATTGCGTTCAGCTCTAGACGAATCCACAATGTGCTGCCCTGTAGTTGGCTTCTCATTATTGCCGCTTGACACCGCAGTTATGATTGTCGCTCTGTGGATTCGTCTATACTGTAGCATGTATACTTGCCAGTACCTTTTTCTTTATTGAGCCAGCGGATGCAACGGCCATAGTTGTGGGGCTTCAGTAGCAGCTCTCTGAGAAACTGCCATAGATGAATGGGCTGCCCTGAACAGGACGAATCTGCCTCTGACCACAGCTCCTCACTTCCTGCAGCCCAAACAGTATAGGACAAATTACCATACAGCACTGTGGGAAACCTTACTTTGCTCTTAATGCAGAGCGACTTACAGTAAGCAAGAACACCACATGGCAATACATCAATTACATAGAAATAGTCATCAAGAATCAGTGCACTATAAGCACACTTAAGTAATCAAGTAATCAAGCCTACCTGTAATTTTAGTGTCTGCAACAGGAAACCTCTCTTTCATCCAGGCAGCTGAAGAATGAACAAGTTGAACAGATTATGAACAGAATAAATTATTATCGGATTATAAGAATTATATTAGATTAACAAATTCCAAAAACTGATTCAAATTATTCCCATGACCTCTCACCCATGTGCACGCCCACGCCCACACACACGGCTACACATACACATGCACGCACGTATACGCATGCATGCACGCACGCGCACACACACACACACACACACACACACACACACACACTGACACACACACACACACACACACACACACACACACACACACACACACACACACACACACACAATGCATACACCATACCTACTATGTATCACAACAATTTATGATTATTTCGCATCGTTACTGTGCACACCAGACTACACTCCACAAACATCGCCACAAACCTGACTTCCAGATGTCCAGGTGTGCATGCAGAGTGTCCCCACACTGGGGCGTGCGCTGGCGAAAGTCCTCTTCGCTCATGGCACACAGGTCCTTTCCTGTGAGCTCCTGGAAGGCCTTGCCGGCCTGGGGTAGTCTGTACAAATGTTCTGTCCACAGCAGCCACTTCTGGACATTCCCTGTGTTCCACTCTATAGGGTCTGGGGGGGGACAGCGCACGCACGCACGCACGCACGCACGCACGCACGCACGCACGCACACGCACACGCACACGCACACGCACACTGCACATTAGACAGGAGAATGGTGGGCAAAGCTCCAGCTGTATTTGCAGATTGCCCTCTATAACATCATTGGGGGGCAGGGGGTGCCCATATGCAAGAACATTTGCATATGGGAAATGTAAGTCAGTTATTAATGTCTCTATGTTTACTTCTAGGCTATGCTACTGTGTTTTTATTACTTTGGAATATAAGAGGATTACTAAACCTTTGAGTAAATCGTGATTCACAAAAGGGAAGGGTAGATAAGCTGTGTACATTTGGTTTTGGGAAGAAGTTCACCGTGACCTTTAACTTCTGAATTAGGAATAAAGAGGATTGGGAGGTGGAATGGGTTCATGACAGCTAAAAGCCACAGTACTTTTCATGTTTGTTTTTGCCAGTTGAAGGAACCTCGCCCTGAAGACTGTGTACACGTCTATTGGCAGCACAGTACCATCAGTCTGTCAAAATTCGCAGGGAACTCCATGCAAAGGTCGGGATTAAACAGATCCTGGAGAGTGCAAACATTTGCGTCAGTGGGGGCATTACTCAGGAGAGATCTGTCATCTTCCTTTCCTCTATCCACACAAGTGGCATGTTGTTTTTGGGAGTAGAATACAGTCGCTTAATAAAATCAATATTCTTGTACGTCCTGCACTAACGGACACCGCTTTTGGATGGTTTTGTAACAGACAACGAACAATTTGTTTGTACTGATATGTCACATGTCACAGTCCATTATGCAGTATGTCTTAATTCAATTCCCTTAATGTGTGGCCGCCTTTTCAAGGATGACTAACCCCTGCTATACCCACTGACGAGCAAACAGTTCAACTTATATTGCTGGGGATCCACCTTTAGCCTACCCTTAACTGTGTTTGAATTTAATTGTACATTTTACATAATAAACTCATCTAAAATAAAGACCTAAATAAATACTAGTGCTCATTAATAAATGATGAATATTCTAAATGATTTGTGGTGAAAGTCGTCTTACCAGGGGTAATATTGAGCAGCTTGCAGGCTGTCTCGATGTCTTTGAGCACCTCTCCCACCACCATAGTCTGCACCTGCTCCAGAGACCGCTCTTCCTCGGGCCCTTCCAAACCAGGCGAGAGACCCTGTTCTTGGCTGTCAATGACGGGGCATTGCTCAGGCTCCTCCCGCGACTCAGCCATGCGAGACATGGGTACAGCCAAGGCTTGGGAGGCCTCTGAAACCTTCACCAGCCAGGCCGCATCCTCAGTGAGGAGCATGTCAAAGCAGGAGAGATAGAGGCCCGGGAGGCCGCGCTCCAGAGTGTCCACGCACGGCTTGGTCTCTGCTATGTCCCAGGTTTCCCCAGAGTCCCTGTTCTGTTCCAGGATGGCTAGGGAGCCCTCTGTCAGCCCCAGGCGGGACCGGGTCCCTGCCGGGCCTGGAAGGCAGCGCTCCAGATCCTCCACGCATGGCTTGGTCTCTGCTATGTCCCAGGTTTCCCCAGAGTCCCTGTTCTGTTCCAGGACGGTTAGGGAGCCCTCTGTCAGTCCCAGCCGGGACCCATAATCTGCACCTTCTGATAAGCTAATAACTGGATTTGACATACCTGAAACCTGAGGAGGGGGAGAGGGGGCAGAGACAGACAGATAGACAGACAAACGGAGAATACTTAACATCTTATGTTCATTAAATTGTTCATTGCGAAATGCGAATATAATAAATAAAATTGGAGATATATAAGTGCCATTGTAGTTTGAGAATAAATCAGTGAGTCACTCCATTGGAGCTTCACACACTCTTTACACCTGTAAACTATAGTGATATGACAATAGATTTGAAGAAGTTGAAGAATAAATAGGATGTAACATTTCAAGTACCTGTACGTACATAAAACAAGCACTTGGAACAGGGAGTGCACTACAGTCCAACCATAGTGACAAGGAGCTGTGCGCCCTTATAATGTTTACAGAGTACTTACGAACACAAATATCTAACTCTACAAGTCTACATACAACTATAACTCATTTTTCTGATGGTATAAGAGCTGTTCCCCTGTGTAAATGGTAATTCTAATAGCTATATTTCTTACAATAACAATGAAGTACCTTAATTAAAAGCAATGCCCTGCTTTAAGTCAAAATTGTCATACCTTTAACAGCAATTCCTTTACATGCAATCCTGTAGGAACTAATCAACCAAAGGTTTCAGTATTGTAAGAAATTCCATCAGAGAGCTCCTCTGAGGGGTGTACAACTGGGGTGAGACTGTGTTGGCTGAAGCTCTATAAATGAGCCCTTGACCAAATCGGGATATACTGGGGAAATGACCCTTAAGAAAGTTACTGCACAGCAGTGCCATCAGGCATGGGGCAAAATGGATTTGAATGAGTCTCTTATTTGTGGGTCAGTGGCCCAGAATGGGCGACTGCTTGGGGGTAGTTGACTTGTATTGAAACCTGAACCAACTCTGCCGCCCGCCATGGCTTTCAAGGTGCCGTCTCGGCAGACCTCTGTCTCCACTATCAGCTGGAGTTTTTAATCAAAAAGAAGTTAGATAATGTGGAACAAAGTGCCCAAAATGTGTTACTTTGTCCAGGCCCGGCCAGACGTTGTTGTTTCATAAAGCTTAGATAAATATATGATATACTGGTAGGCCTACCTAGGTACATAGTGCCATCCATGCTTATCATAGAAATTCTTTGGTCAACTTTTTCTCTTTTTAAGCCTGCATTTTTGTTCAGAGTGTAGTGTGTGCATTTCATCAAAGGTTACAGTTCTCGTCATCGGTAATTGCCGTCATAATAGTATATTTATTTATGGACGTCAGCTGTAACAGCCAGGTGTAAACTTGAATGAGCTCACACACACACGGTGTACCTGCCACAGCTGGTATATGGGACAGAATATTGCTGCCACGTACCAGGTTATCAGCAGCTATATTGGTGGGCCTGGTGAAGGAAGTGTGCTTTCATAAAGCACATGTTCCAGCCAGGGCAGACACAGCTTTATTTGTCCGGATGTTAAAAAAATATATAATAATAATCTGAGCCTCATAAAACTTAAAAAAAAATTGTCAAAATCCTCCTGGATGATCCACTTTGAGTTTACACAACCTTTTGAATTGCTGAGTGGAATACTTGCTGCTGTCAAACCACCAGTATGCCATTGCCAGCCATTGACATACGCCTATCTTTAGACAACATCTTAAGAAACGTTTTTATCAAACCCCTATGTGAAAATTAAGTTATCCAAAAGAAGTTCCTCTTTCACTTATTTGTGCCTTAAACCCCCACAGTAAAACCTTCCCCTTTTCTCCCTTTTATGTCTTGGTTTCTCGCAAACTATAACCCACACTCCCATTCTCTGCAACAGAAGTCAGATTAAAAGCCAATGGTATCCCAGCCAGCCTCCTGTGTGTCAACTCTCTGTAACAGCTTGCGTTAAGCCTGTTAGCCTGGCAAATTTAGCCATATTACCTTTTCCTGAAAAAGGTAGTAGAGGAGAGGCCTGAAGAAAAAGAGGCAAACACACCCCCCGTGGAGAGGGATTAAGACCCTGACTGATCTCTAAATGAGTTTGGTCAAGATGCTTATATTCATTTCAGGAGAATTAGAGCTTGCTCCATTTACTCAGCAAAGTCAGCCTTTGACACATAGTGAATGAAGGGCTCTCTCCAGCCAGGCATCCTCCCTGGTAACCATCTTTCGACTGCATTCTTGGTATCTGAGCATATGACTGAACAGGAGAAACTCTGTTATTTGAGTCCTTTGTTTTGACACTGGAAAATCCTAAGTGTTCATTTAAAACAGAGAGAGTGACGATTGTGTGCTTCTCTCAGATATTGGCACGTATTACCTGACTACGAGCGGGCACTTTGAGCAAAGAGATGACACATTTGAAATGCCTTCCATTTCATTACTAGCTTCCTTAGTTGTTTCTAGTGAGTGAGAAATACTAAAATGTTTCTCTTGATTGCTAAGTTAACTCTCTGAGTTAAATTAGCACTCAGGACTTTGCAGTATACAGTACTACAGGCTATGCATGTTTAGAAACCTTTATAACCTCCTTTATAAAACTCAATATCATAGACTACTCCCATGCACTATATGATGTGCTTGATGTTGCTATTGGTCATATAAGTTCCTGTGATGAGATGATCCAGAAGAACATTGGCATCGTTTCATAGCTCCTAAACCTACCTGACAAAATACAGATGGGCAAGATTTGGAAAGACAAAGTCAAACTGCAGGCTCAAAAATGGAAATTCTTCCTCAAAGGTCTACTATAAGAACCTATTGATTAAGGTTCATAGATTCTAAGTTGAGTGTTTAGGTTATGATTAATGAGTCTCTTGAGTCTGAGTCAAAAGTCTGGTCTCAATTATGTTTAACCAGTGTGATTTACTTATAGCTGAAAAAAGGTCATCAGCGAGATGTGACAACATCTATTTAAATGGTCACCAAAATGTTCACAAAGCACTTTCCCCTTTGCTCGTCACAAGAAAAGGGCTTTGTTATTTGAGTTTGGAGTTAAAGAAGTGTATATAGGCAGGTGTGACTGTTTGCTATGTGCACAATGGCATATGGTTTTCATTGTCATTGTTTCTCATGGGAAACTTGGAACAACTAAGGAAGCCATTGTTCCCATATGAAGGAAAAAGAAGGAGTTTCATATAGGGCTCCTTGTTCAATATAACTGCTCTTGGGAAGATACTATTTGCCAATGTTTGCTGTCTGAGAGAAATGTTGTGAGCAGCTATAACCTATTAGTCAATCAACCTTCACAGGCTGTTTTTATTACAATACTGGTGCAGCCAGGTGCAAAATATGACCTCTGTTCACATCATAAATGTCTCAAATCAACTACTGCAGTCTTGTGCAGATGCAGAAGAGTGGCTGTATATTACTCATTATATCTACTCTTTACATGATTTAGAACATACATTTTCATTGAAAATATAAACATTTCCCTAGCAATGCTCCCCTCTCTAGATAAAATAATAGACAGAGGAGAGCTTTGGATTGTGGAAAAATCATTTAACTGAAAATAAAATAGTGAAATATCTAATTTTTTTCTCATTCTCAACTTCATTTGATTCAGGAAATGTAATGTCTTTCCCAGGAGAGATTGGCAAAACGCCAGAGACCTGAGGACTTAGTTGTGGACACGCTTGTGACAGTGTTTTCTGCTCAGGTGCAATGGCATTGGGCCAATATCCTACATTTCACCCTGGACTGTATTAAACTGTTTAGGGTTGGGTCTCCTGGCTTTTCAACCAATGCCCCAAAATGTACATTTGGTCATTTGTATGTGTATTTGTTTATCAGCATCACATTGCTGTAATTTATATCAGTATGACATTAATGTTACCATGGACAACCATGTTGTTACAATGTAATTTAAGTTTTAAGTTTACAGTCCGAATAGCACGGATAGAATTCTGCTTTTGAGTGCAAATCTGAAAAATAAACAAAAAGCTTTGTTTTATAATTTTCAGAAAATGTCAAATCACCATACGATGAAGTATAAATTTGCTTAGTCAATCAAACTTTATTTATATAGGACATTTCATACAGACAGTGCAACCCAATGTGCTTCACAGATCAAATAATAAAATATGGCAAAGCCTATTTTGGAAAATCAATTATATAAATTGGGGCAATGCCACCAATTTCTCTCCTTCATATATGTGTGTATTTTTTATTTTTTATCATTTACATTTCTTGCACAACAACAGAATAGAATAACTGATATTTTTTAATTTTCAGCAGTATTTCACCTTTAGTGAATAGTGAATAATTTAATTAACAGGGTAGTTAGTAGCCTATAGTAAATTCTGAAAGAACACTCACCAATTTGGCTCTTGTCATAATTTAGCTGCATGCCACAAACCAATTTGGCTCTTGTTATAATTTAGCTGCATGCCATGATATAAGATTTCTTTTTGCAAAAACTGTAACATCTGTGGCAGTCACATCTTTCCCAGATGCAGCAAGCAGAAAGTCATGTGTTACTTCGCCGTGTGACATACTCATATGTTGTAATGGGGGGATTTGATCTTTGACTCCAGAGCATACCGCTGTTAAGACTTATTGTACGACCGGTGAGTCATGTTTTTCAGTTAAGAAACAAAGTCAAAATTAGGCTTCAGTTTTCAGTAAAAGAATAGTCCATGCACCTGTAGCACCCTGGGCGAGCAGCCAAGATTATTTAGATAACAATCCACACCTCCCCCCAAGCTCTAATCGCTGCTGAAATCTATATATATAATATTAATATTAAAACCTAGAGCTGTGTTCTTACTACTACTACTACTACTACTACTACTAATAATAATAATAATAATAATAATAATAATAATAACATTTTAGAATGGCTATAACAAGTTTTGAATTGGCATGAAAGTCATAATGATAAAAGGTTATGGACTAAGATTGGTGTAACATTAACTGACAGAGAGGTAGACCTCGGTACCGAAATGTTTTTGTTTTAGAAGAAAAGGAACAACAATCAATTTCTTTTCACACACACAGACACACACACACACACACACACACACACACACACACACACACACACACACACACACACACACACACACACACACACACACACACACAGTACTGTAGGTATTGATTTCTTCTTACCTGATGAATGACGCTCTGTGCTTTTCCAGATCAGCCGCAGGCAGGGGTGAGGATGAGAGTTGATGATGGCAGCAGATGGGGTGAACCTGCCTGCTAATGATGATAACTACTCATCAAGTGACAGACCAGACCACAGGTCTCAGACCCTGGCGTTACCTGAAGGTTGGAGATGCAGCAGTGCAGCAGGCACCCCACAATTAATTTCCCACCCTGACAACTGTTGCACTGCTGTAGTCCCTAGCCAGAGGCCCGGGGAGTGCGGATGTGGGTTTGGACGCAGCCTCAAGCACAACTGCTAACTAACACTGTCAAGTGTCAGAAGGCACCTGCTGCGGGTGTGTGCAAACTGAAAGGGAGAGAGGGAGTAAGAGAGTGGAAGTGAATGTGTGAGCCCAGGCCTAAGGAATTCAACATCCATTGACTGCATGTCACCTTTATAGGGTGGCCGTGTTTACTTACGCACCGTGCGCTCTCGCCTGTGTGTGTGTTTGTGTGTGTGTGATGTGCTGTCAATATATGCAAATCTACCTCATGAGTGTGGTGTCTGTGGATGAGGAGGTTGTGGGGGTAGTGTGTGTGTGTATTGTTGTATGCAGTGCCAGTATACTGTCTGTGCTTTAGTGTGAAAGTGTGCAATTGCATGTGTGTGTGTGTGTGTGTGTGTGTGTGTGTGTGTGTGTGTGTGTGTGTGTGTGTGTGTATGCGTGCGGGCTTGTATTGACATCAGCCTGACGTGCCATTTGTCTTACAGATTAACTCCAAACCTCATCAAACACTTTCAGTTAGCCTCGGAAACCCAGACGCTTTTATTCCAGTTGACCCTCAGCCACATGATGTCAGCTATGTCAAACCTAGTCTGTCTTTAGTTTCAATATAATTATACAAAATAATTCTGTTTTTCAAATTCAACCTGGGCAGTTTAGATTTGGGATTGATCACATTAGTTATACATACAGTAGGTAAGTGCTTCATGGTGCATCTATTCAACTGAGCTTCTACAGTAGTTCATGTGCATTACAACAATTCAGTCATACTCTGTCCAGAGCTACAATTCATCTGTAATAATATCTGTACAAATATCATGTAATATATTTACTGCTGGTTGGTACGTTGCATAGCTTCCGCCGCAATCGGTGTATGAATGGGTGAATGTAATGCACAATCTATGTAAAGCGCCTTGGATAAAGGCGCTATATAAATGCACCATTTACCATTTACCATTTTTACTATAAAACTAAAGGTGCTGTAATATTTTACGATAGTAATCATAGCTCTAGAATGTTTGTTTGTTCAGTAACAGGGGTCTCCCCGTCTCTCCAACTCTTTAGTGAATTCATTTCATCCAACCCTAATTCAATCAGCAGACTGACAGCTGATTACAGCTGGTCCTGGGGCGCATATGACTCCTGCGTGAACTAATGCATTGTTTCATATACAGTAGGCCTACAGTATAGTGTACAGACATTCAGTATGACATGGATGGTGTCCATCACTTGTAGGCAAGGCTTAAATGTTTGCAGCTTAAATGGTGAGGTAAAGTTATCATGGTATGTTTAGATAACACTAAATAATTTGGCAATTCTACGTGTTACGGGACAATACTTACCAAATAATAACCAGTACAATTAATACAATAAAGTAAAGGTGACATATTTGTGAGTGTATCACATTTACTGATTATTCCTTTGGATATTGTCATACTACTGACTCTGTTCCACGACTGCATGGGTTCAAGTATTCAGGTATGGTGTAGAAAAAACACAGTGGTAGGTCTGGGATTGTCAACCGTTGTTTACTGTGTATAACCGCTAAAGAAAATGCCCAAATGCCCACTCCTCCCACCTTCTGGGCATGGTTCCTAATGATGTCTGAACACAAATATAGGCCTATGATCTTTTTAACAACTCATTTATCATCCCACATTTCCAAAGCCAATTAATAGCCAAGCCACAAGGAACCTGAAACCAAATGCACTGTTTGTGGTTATATTGCCGTTGCCAATTCTGGTGTAATTATGCAATGTCTGACACAGAGGTTTGTATTGGTAACTTATTGCTTTTTGGCTCTAAGAGATGGGGCTGCCCATCCAAGTTCAGTAGCCATGTCAAGTCACCAAATAGGCTAATCTATGTCTCTAACAAATACATCTGATATAATTTATGTTGTTGTGTAGGAGTAATAACTTTGAAACAGTTTAAACTTAAAATGGATAAGAAGAATATTATATAATTCTACTGTTAAATCGTTCTGGAAAAGTGCGAGGCCTCAGATGGCATTGCAGTAAAGATACAGAAATATACAATATAGAGTACAGTATCATAATCCATTGGGGAACATGAACTGAGCATTTTCAACAGGACTCAATGTATTGCTTGTATTGTTTACTTTAATTTGTGAAGCCAAAGTGACCTGTTGAAATCTACTGCTTCCTCTCTACACATCATGGATGGCATAATACTTATACTGTAGGAATGTATTGAGATCATGGGATTTTCTCTTCACATCATTCACCATTGTTCAAAGTGCCATTGTTCAAAACATGCTTCTCAAAAAAGCAAAGCCTATCAAGATTATAACAATAGTTTGAATACATTTCATCAAATCATGCCTTTTTGTTTGCACAGTAAGTCATTAAAAAGGGGGCAATCTTTTGATAGCAGAGGATTGCACACTATTGTACAAATTGCATGGTTTCTTTCATTTCCAGGAAGAATTTCATTGTTTTGTTTTTCAAGGTAAGAGCTATGAGTTTGATATCATTGGCCAGTTTGAATGGATAAATGGTGAGATACCGAGAGGGTGTGCCCAATTTGCGTCAAGACTTTTAGTGGCGGAGTGTTTGTATTGTGGACCGACACACCAAATCAAACCAACAAACCAACCAACTTCCTCTCATTGGCCAATTTTATATGAAATTTGATAGGAATGTGTGTGTGCTGGAGTATACATTGGATAATGTGTGTGCTGCTGGAGTATACATTGGATAATGTGTGTGTGCTGGAGTATACATTGGATAATGTGTGTGTGCTGGAGTATACATTGGATAATGTGTGTGTGCTGGAGTATACATTGGATAATGTGTGTGTGCTGGAGTATACATTGGATAATGTGTGTGTGCTGGAGTATACATTGGATAATGTGTGTGCTGGAGTATACATTGGATAATGTGTGTGTGCTGGAGTATACATTGGATAATGTGTGTGTGCTGGAGTATACATTGGATAATGTGTGTGTGCTGGAGTATACATTGGATAATGTGTGTGTGCTGGAGTATACATTGGATAATGTGTGTGTGCTGGAGTATACATTGGATAATGTGTGTGTGCTGGAGTATACATTGGATAATGTGTGTGTGCTGGAGTATACATTGGATAATGTGTGTGCTGGAGTATACATTGGATAATGTGTGTGTGCTGGAGTATACATTGGATAATGTGTGTGCTGCTGGAGTATACATTGGATAATGTGTGTGCTGCTGGAGTATACATTGGATAATGTGTGCACACATATTGTTTGTCACTATATGAAATGATGATTCTTAGAAAAGCAATTATAAATATTATACATATTAATATTATACAGTTTAAATCAATTAAATATTTCTGTATGGGACTATTTCTTTGACATATTGACTATTGTTATATTCATATAGGAGGCGGGTGTTGTCCTGTTAGCTTAGTTTTGACTGCTTATTGTGTTTTGTTTAGTCTGTTTTCTTATTTTTGTCATGTGTTTTCTTCTGCTTGAAAATTAAGAATGTGATATATATATTCTGATATATATATATATATATATATATATTCTATATATATATATATATATATAGAGAGAGAGAGAGAGAGAGAGAGAGAGAGAGAGAGAGAGAGAGAGAGAGAGAGAGAGAGAGAGAGAGAGAGAGAGAGGGAGGAGGTAGAGTCATCATAGAACCAGGGGGCACCTGGTTTGAACCCTGGTTCTTTGTGTTGAAGTGCTAGATGAATAGATTGGTGGGTGGCGGGTGCCTTGTATGGTTGCCTCTCTGCCGATGGTACATTGAGTGAATGTGAATGTGTGTGTAACGCTCACTGTAAAACACTTTGGATGGCCCATTTACCATACTGAAATATCCAAGCACAGATTTATAGAAATCAAACTGAGTGTGACTTCACATTCGTCTAAGAAATTTGCATGGCAGTTTCCTCCAGCTATACACAGCCCTGACTCTGGAATAACGTTTCCATTGTGAGAGACAGAGGGCTTTAAAAGAAAGTGGATGGATGACTCATGTTGACAACAAGCACCTTTACAAAAAAAAAAAAATTGGATGTCTCAGATCCTTAGAGAATGTACTTTTTGTTAATGTTGACATGGGTAATATGACAGATGTACATGGAGTAATTTTAGTCTTCACGAATATAAGCCTGCAGGCATTTTTCATAACACATGCGTATGACACATTTATTGACACATATGACACATTTGTTGACACATGGACGCAATGTCAAATCATTATAATATTAACATAATAGTGACTAATCTTGGTTAGAACAATTTCCACAACCGAGCCGACTGTAAAGGATATTATTGGAAGGGAACTTTTTTTAATAAGAGGGATACATTGTAATGTTTTATATCAAATTTAACTGAGACATAAAGTGTAGCTGTTAAGCCCTAACTACACCAAAGGGTCGAGACGGTTTTAGCGTTGTCCCAGCGGTGTGATGTCCTGTTGCACGTTGACGCACGTCGTCCCAAGTGATTCAACGCATGGAGGGTCACCATGCAACTCCTTGCAACCGTTTGGACCCAAGGAGTTGGTGTGGTTGGGGATACTCTGGGAAAAACATTATTTATTGATGTTGTGCTATATCGTTTAGCATTTATAAACCACATTTTTCTTAATTATGATTATTATAGCTACTATTAGTAACCAAAGATTGTCCATCCTTTCCATACGACAACCTGAACATATATAAATTATAATAATAATTGCGACCGCAGGTCGCATTTACTATGAAAACGTCCAACTGTAGAGTTGCTGGCCAATATTGATGACATCAAACCTCAAACTCTTAGATCTCCATATATGGATATATGTCAGAACCTGTTCTGACATATCTCCGATCTTCGATGTCTCCCTATTGACTGATACCTGTCCATTCAAACTCTAGACTGGCCTAGTGGCCTGCCCCAAAGTTATTAGTGCAGCCGCGCCCAGCAGCCGGCGAAAACTAGAGTTCTGAACAGGCCCGAAGATTTAGGCCCTGGGCCCTCATCAAACCCTGTACACTCAAGAGAATGTCCCTGCTACCGCCCTTAGATCTCCATATAGGGAGCTGACCTGTTCCGACATTCCATATGTTGATCTGACCTCATCAAACCCTGTACAATCAAGACGTGCTCCTTATATGGCCAGTACAGAATTCATTCCATGTTGATCTGACCCCCCATGCCAAAACGCCAGCGCTTGCCCAGCAGTCTGCCGTCAATGACGTGGATGCGTAGGGTGAGGTCGCTTCTAGCCCTTGTGTAGTTACATCACAACCCAGTCATTCATAAAACATTCTCAGGAACTGTTGTGACATCATCATTCATCCAGACAACTGCTGCCATTCCAATATTTGCACAAGATGTATTTCCTGATCAAGTCCAACAGCTGTGAAGTACGTGCCACCAAGGACATTATGTTGGTTGTCATTTTTGGAAATGGACAATGTCCAACAAGCCCATTCCTTGAAACCTGGGGTTTACTCTGTGATGCAAGACCAACAGGAACTCATTTAGTGTTGTATGTAATTATAGCAGGACGATGTGAAATGGCGTGGGAAATGCAGTGGGACATAGCGACGAAGTGCATTCATATCTGAATCTGTGTGTGTGTATATGCATGCAAGAGTGCACAAGAAGATTTTCATTTTTGAGTTGTGTGAGTTGTGTGTGTGTGTGTGTCCTCGCCCACAATTGTGTGTTTCTTTTCCTGCATCCGTAGGCATGTGTACTAACCCTTCTGAATGTTTTGTGATGCTCAGGGAAATACCTCTACGATACATTGGGTTCACTTCACCTGATGTTTACAATGTCTGCAGGGTCCCACCCAGACATAAAAAATGTCTAATCTAATCGCATTGATACTTTCCAGGCAGAAGGCACCCTATCAACCATATGCTTTATGGAAGCACAAGACAACTTCCTGTCTCAAACATTGTCTGATTGTTGTACTAGTACCCACCTTGGCCATCAATCCATCTCACAAGCAAGACCAAAATGAGGTCCCTTTTGTATCTGTTACATTATACTGTATGTGTTTAATATGTACAATTAACACTCATTAACATTACTGTGTAATAAATGTACCAGATTTAGCCAAAAGACAGATGCTACTGTACGTTTGATTTGTCTATACCTGCTATTCTAGTGACAACAAGTGCTACAATCACTTGCCTACATTATAGTCAGCAGCTTGGCCGTGTTGGATAACTATGATTCATGCCGTTTCCCTGATCTTGCACTGTTAGGTTGTTCTGTAAGTGTTTCTACTAAATATGGAGGCTCATTTCTGCCAGTGTGATGGGGGCAAAATAATTCTTTAAGTCATGCCGATGGTGTCTATACTGTATAATATGTTGGGCTATTATATTATCTTATTAGTACTAGCCTACTGTCTTTTTGCATCTCTTGCTCGCATGAAAAAATATAACTTTAACTCCTATGTCCCTGTAGGCCTACACAAGATTTTAACAACCTTGATGGCTTGTCGAAATGACAGTTTCATTAACTCATTGTTATGAGATGCTATGTCATTATATTAGCGGAAATGGATATCCATATACTGTATGCCTAAATTGTTGAAAAGTAACAATAATAATAATAATAATAATAATAAAAAAGGATGTGTATGTGTAACGACATTCTGGGGCAAACATTAGGCAGAGGATCTACAACACATGTTGTGAGCTTGTAGTTTGACTATCTTAAACAAAGATATCAATGTTCAGGGGGGAAAAGAAGACCAACTATAGAACCTTGGTCAACTAACCTATTTAGACTAGTTTAGGTGGTTAAATTGCAACAACCGAAGAATACTCTTTTATACATAAATACATATTATCAGAGCAGAAGACACTGCCCATCCCGACACCTGTTCCATTCCTTCACTCTTTCAACTATCAAACAAGGTCTTATGTTTGAAGTGACAAAAATGATGGGCAGTTATCAAAGAAAACAATACCTATTGACTCAAGTGCTATGGGCAGATCTGAGGTATGATAGGAGTTTGCACAATCTATGGTTGTGAGCTAAAGTCAATATTTGTCCCCAGTTACCATGTCACACAATGTCTGTGCAAACTTATACCAATACCCAACTCAATTATCACCTTGCATTGCATCGCACGCAGCCATGCATGCACATATAAACACACATACACATGTGCCACTGTACTCTCTCTCTTGAGGCCTTTACTATCTGAGAATAAGCCAAGCATCAATCTAGTTTATTTCAATTAAAACATCGTCATTTATCCCTACAGGCAAAGTTTAAATTTACATTTATATTTACCGGTATGTGTATTGTGTAGTAATAAATGAAGAGATTAAATCCAAGAAGAGATCCATCCAGCATTTGTGAGAAAGTGGCATCTGCTCTTGCTAAACAATACCCTGACATCACACAATTAACATAAATGCTTGTACTGGATAAAAAGGACAAAATAAAAACAAAAACTTTTTACTTAATTTTGCTGTATATAATGTATTTAATTTCCCATGACAAAACGTTAAATGTGGCTGTTTACTTATCATTTACAGTACATGTGCCAATGAATGCACATTGCACAAGCAAGAACACATGTTACGAAGGATGTATTCTCAGTCTCAGTTCTCTGTATACTTGGGTCTTAGAGTTGTAAAGGCACTATGTACACATTCACAATCCTTTCCATAAGCTACTGTACCAAATAGATAACGGACAATCGCATGCTTTCCATGAAAACAACGATGCATTACCTGCTTGCTTACAGATTGGAACACAATCCTTATCGCTAAAAGGGTAATTTAGAAGATTTGGAACACTTTCCTGGGGTCTTTATGTGTGTAATATGTGGTTTTAGATATTTTTGATTTTAGCAGTACACTGGGCTTACTTCCTTCCTGGACTACAATTCCCATATTGCTTTGGTGCACTGCTCCTCCTTGTGGATAGAGGGAGGGCTGTGTTAAGCGTTATTCATATAGTCTAATATTTTCGGTGGTGAGGTGACCACCGAACTACAACATGATGTCAGGGGCGACTGTGGCTCAAGAGGTAGAGCAGGTCGTCCAATGATCCATGGGTCGGCGGTTCGAATCCCGGCTCCTCCTGTCTACATGTCGAAGTGTCCTTGGGCAAGACAATGAACCCCAAATTGCTCCCGATGTGCTGGTTGGTACCTTGCATGGCTTCCGCCGCAATCGGTGTATGAATGTGTGTGTGAATGGATGAATGTAATGCACAATCTATGTAAAGCGCCTTGGATAAAGGCGCTATATAAAAGCACCATTTACTGAGCCGCGGTGAAGAGCAAACCACCGCTCTCCCCAGCCCTTCTCTCCAATGAAGATGTAGTCCAGGAAGTAACTGAGCCCAGCTAGTGTCCATGACATCATGGACACTGCTCAAATGTAAAATATCTACAACCACATATTACACACAAAGACTGCAGGAAAGTGTTCTAAATCTTCTAAACGTCATGTGTATGTGTATGATACAGGTGAGCTATTCACATTAAACCAATTTGAATGAGTCAGTCAACCTGAATGTCCCATCCTTAAAAAAAAACAAAAAAAAACATGCAAATTATGAACATGTCAGAACCTGTGGTTATAGTTCCAGATAATCCTAACCCATAAACATAACGAGCCAATGGTGATATATTTTCTGAATTATGGTATACTACATTGAAGAAATGTTTCCCTGTAAGACACTTCAAGGTCATTCTATTTTTCCATAATGGTTTCATGGCATTGCCTAATGTTCTATGTATCATTGTTATATTTCGGTCAGTTCTATATTAACCTCATATAATCCCTATCTGGGGCGAACATTCTGCAAAAACAGTAGATCTACAAGCTCACAACAGCACGTCATGTTGTGAGCCTTTAGATTGTCTGTTTGCGGTCAACTATGTTATGTGCTTAACAAGACAATAAATGGTGTGAAGTGTAACCTACAGTGTGGGCCTTGTTGAAAGATCCCACAAATGTCTCAGAAGTTAACGAAAGGAAAACATTTCAACCTGTTTACACTTGTCACTAATAACCAAATCACATTCTTTCCATCTTTCCTATTAGTCTTTGTTCAAGACTGACCATATTACACACATACACATTGTTTCAGTGTTAATTTAATCATACAAATGTTTTATTTATACATACAGGGGGGAAAAAAAGGCTTTTTCAATGGACATTTCCTCTTCAGATAAATGTGCTATCTTCGGACTCTATGTAAACTCTCAGCTCATATTCTCGTCATGCCACCCATCTCAAACCGGAACATAGTCACAAACTAATCAATGAATTCCAGCAAAATAAAAATGACAAAATTCAAAGGAATCCCTCTCCATCGCACACACAGGCCTGTGTACACACACATACATACGGACAGACACCCGGCATACACACGCTACTGCACGTATGCACAGACAAAAGAAGACAGTAACTCTTCATTTTTAAAAGAAAAAAGCAAGGCAGAACAGTGTATACTGTTTGGGAGGAAGAAGAGGGCTGTCAGGTAACAAATACAGCAGTTGTGAAGCACAGGATGCTGGTGACACTTAAACCCTAGCATCACTAATCTGGGGGGGACCATTTTCAGAAAATAAGTCAATATACAAGTTTGCAACTCATCGCAGCGCTACTTGTAATGGTCTATTTTCGTCTAGGAGCGGGCCTAGTATAGAGTCCTTGGGAATACGGACAGCAAAGTATAGGGGTTCAGTGGTTTAACATAGGGGTGTGTTGGTTGGGGGCCAGATAACTCGAGCATAACTAATTTACTGTTTATGGTGGTGATCCCAATGAGACATCAGGAGAATTCAATGCCGAACATGACATAAACACAATTCCCTTTCATATTGATCTGGCAAATTAGATTACCCGATTTAAAATATAATTAATAATAAAAAAAGATTCCACAACCCTATTGCGGCCAATCAACATTCCTATTGTACATCGATGCCGAAAATACATTGATTCTAATGACAGTAATTAGTTAGTTCATCCTCAAACACATGCATCCCAAATGTGTAAACAAGAACATGACTGATTTCCATTCATAATTAATTTCACAATGTGACTCGTGACAACGTGTGTTCTTCTGTAGAAATTTGTCAATTTGTGAAAAATCAAACATCCCCAAATGGTTTTCAAAGAACTTTGGTACTCTGGTGCAGAAAATAAGAGACACACAAACAAATGATGCGCTCAAACTCATTGGAAAATGCTGGCATCATTCTTTTTTTCTTTTTTTTTAGGTTACCACTTCTAAACATCATAAGTGGCATACAGCATTGTGCAAATAACAGTAGCGAAACATCTGCAATTTCTGTATTGGTAATACCGACACAAAACCCATCAAGCCTAACATTCAGGCAGCGTTTCCAAGAACAGAACACAAACACACCACATTATATAGTATTGAGGATAGTACTGACACGGGGAGGGGGGAAATGTGACTGATTTGGTAATTTGATTATTAGCACCATCTGCTGGCTGTATTGGGAGATTTCTATTTACTTACCGGTATTTATTTTTGGTGAATCAGATGATTACATATTATGAAACTGAAAATACTGCTCTCCCTTAGTTCATGTTTGTGGAGACACCCTTACCCAAGCAGTATACATACATGTCAATTTAAATCGACAGGAAACCAGACCACACATGCATTGCACACGCACGTTTGAGTTACATCTAGACAGTCATTCATAAACTAAAATGATCATACACCAGGCAGAAGAAGATAGCTTGTTCAACTCCCTCACACCTCTCTTGCTCACACTCACACATTCCTTTTGCGAAACTCATCAGCCCACCTATTTAACCACTTACAACCTGGCATCCCTATTTTGGGCATGTCATTATGGGCAAAAATGCTCAAACCTTTTAAAAATATATATTTTAAAAAGTTCTCAAAGACAGCACATCTACAAGCTCACAATGTGCATTGTGAGCTTGCAGATCGGCTATTACTGAATAGATTAAGTGGAAAATCCACCCAAAAGTAAAAACCTCACACAGGGACAGCAGAGTACCTCCAGATGCGGTTACTTGACAACATGGGCTGTTTGATCTTTGGGGAAAGACACTGATTCCTAGACATGGGTTTCTAGATCACGTCTTGACCAGCAGTGGCTGGTGACTGATTTGATATGTTGTTGATAGTAGCTGGACTATAGGGTGGGTCAAGTAAGTCAAATCACTGTGTCTTTGTTAGGACAACATCGCAGTATGCTGTCATGATAAAAAAAAAATCACTCTAGTATGTGCAGCCATCATGACCAAACTTTTACATGGGTTTTGTAAATGTCTAATACTTCTCCAGAGCTTGGAATTATCCACTTCATTTGCAACATTTTAGCCATAATTTCCAAACCTTTGCAGGAACTCTGGAGTGAGTGTTGCTCATGCCACGAGTATTCAGCTGTCCGAGATTGTGGAAATAAAGTTGCGTATGCACGTTGTTTTTTTCTAGTGTGGATATCTGCCTTCAGTTAGGTGTGTTTGACAGTGGAAATAAGAAAATTGCCATCTAACATTTATTTTCTTTTTTGTAAGGATGTATAGCACTCTTTAAAATGAAGCATTCACACATGCGAATCAGAGTGTTCGGTGCCGGGCAGAGGACGTTTTGTGGGAGCGAATGTAGTCCGTTCTGTGTCCTCGTCATAGTTTGTGTGTCTGTGTGTGGAGGGGTGGGAGAGGGGGATTTGAGGGTCACAAAGGAGAGACAGAGCGAGAGAGGGTTGTCGAAAGTCAATATAAAACAACAGCCCCTCCCACCCCACCCCCATGCCCCCCACCCCCATTTCAGACTCCCCTGCATTTCACAGACTCCCGGGCTGAGTGGCAGGGGAGGGCATTGGGAGTCTTTGTCGTTCTAGCTCTGTCCAAACGGATAGGGTCCATGAATACCCTGGAAACAAAAAGAGGGAATGTATTTGGCATAAAAGACAGATTAAAGGGGTGTTTCTTTCCTCTGCATACAGTCGTTTTACTCTTCTCATAATATCAAAGTACTGTGCTAAATACACATTCACTACAAGCTTTCTGGTTTAAAGTTACAATGTATTTCAATTAATTCAACTTTGTTCTAACTTCTAAATCTATGTTCAAGTATCGAGTGTGTTACTAGCACATCACAATGGTGGCATGAGAACATCCTCGCAGTCTCGCACTCATGTCAACAAGGCCAAGGAGCTGATGGTTGACTCCAGGAGGCAGCACGCCCCAAGAATGATCCGGTATGGCTGCGTGCTCACCGGTGTAGCAGTAGTGTCAGTGTCACACACGCACATGGTGAAAAAGCCGTCAATGCCGTCTATACTGCCTCAGATGGCAGTAATTATTTCAGCATGAGCCACAAGTACATATTTGTACCACAGAGAGCATCCTGATAAGTTACATCTTCACCTGGAATGGGAACTGCACTGCCCTCTACTACAGTGTGTGTTCTGCAATGGGTGGTGTGTGGATAGCCGAACACATCCGAGGTGAGTTGTACAACAAAGTATAAAGTAGGGATTCGTTGTAATATATATATATATATATATATATATATATATATATATATATATATATATATATATATATATATAGAAAAAAAAGCATATAAAAATATATTGCTTCTTGATCTATAAAAAGATCAAGGGATAGTTTCTATAGCCAGGCTACTGAGGCCTCTCGCCATGTCAGTCCTTTTTTGGACGCTATTTTGGGCCTTTTTCTGCCTTTATTTGAATATACTACCAAGATGTCTCTTACTTGCATAATAAGACTGAGGTAATCTGCCTAATTTTTATTGTATAGTACACGCCTATATTATCGATCTCTTCTACACCTCATCATGTAGGTAATTGACTGGCTGATTGGCTGACAATGTCAATATAGTTATTTGAAGAAGGCGGCGGCGCACCAGATTAGATACTAGATGGGCTGCCATCTTTAGAGAAAAACAGACATAAAGCTTATGGATTTCCACTCAATGCATGACATGCAATGTTAGGTTACACTCTATGAGACCTGTACATCCATGTATACTGTCCCAAGTAAATTATAATGGTGTTTTACTGTTTTTGTATAAATTGTCTCACACCAATTTCTGCTCTCACTTGAGAGTAATAAGTGTTTGTTACTGTCTAATTAGACAGTTAATTTAATTCATTCATGTCTTGCAGTTATGTAATGAGGAGGACAGTTATGCCACAGTACACTGAACTGAAAACAATTGGGGTTAAAGATAAATTGAAAATGGCCTATAGCTCCACTGAGCGATACTGCTTGGGACATGCAAAAAAAAAAATGTTGTATTAATGAAAGTCAAAATAAAGCATTGCTGCTGTTACGAATGGAGGTCCACAAAGGTGTAGCTGTCTTAATTAAAACAATACATTTGACTGGAGCCAGGGACAATATCTAACTAAACAATGACTGGCAGAGTTTTTTTGAGTGGTGCAACCACTCCCTTACAGAGCTATGTGTGTGTGGCTGGCTGGGTGGCTGGCTGGGTATGAGCATGAAAACAGCATGGCTGTTTTTCACCACCTGTGCGCAACCTAACACACACATATTAACTGTATATTAGGGCTGACCCCAAAAAATCGATTAATCGACGATCGATCGATATGCACGGGAATCGATCTTGAAGAAAAAAAATCGAATAGTCATTAAAAAAAAAGCGCTTTTGGTCCGCGAGCCGGCCCCATTTGGTCCGCGAGCCATACTGCATGCTGGCGCCTCGCAGACCTCGCAACGCCTCCTCCCCTCTCCCCCCTCCCCCCTCACTCAAGTACGCCCCGCACCAATCCACATTTTATTTAATCACGTGATGCGCGCAGCACGGTGAGACGGGGCCGCCGGTATTGAAAACGCGCATCTCCAGCCATAGGTGTGAACGGCTTTGCCGACGTGCGAATGGGGGACAATTTAAAACAAAGGCGGCTTGCTGTAGTTTGCGACTAACATAAATTTGCATGCACAAGGGATGCAAAGTAGGCTATCTTTTGTTGTTTTTCTTTCTCCCCCTCTCTTCGAAGTTAGACTGGACAAATAAACTCTAAACTGACTGGGCCAGGGTGGGCTCACGTTCATGGTAACTTGCGCCGTGGGTGGAACGGGTGGAAAAGTTTGGTTACATTTTAAAATACAAGAGGGGAGCTAAATGCACTGCAGTGATCCAACTATTGCAACTTCAACGGGGGAGAGAGAGAGAGAGAGAGAGAGAGTCGCGTTAGAGAGTTGCGTTAGAGAGAGAGAGGCAGAGAGAGAGAGAGATGCAGAGAGAGAGAGAGGAGGGGGGTCACGTTAGCAACAGGCTAAGCTCACAGCATATCGGTACGTTCGTTCTATAAAAGGGTAGATCCGCTCCCGTTTGGGGGCTGCTCCCAGCCCCTAAACGGTAGCGAACTACCCTTTAATAGCACGTCATGTCACAAACCAAAACAGCTCTCATTTGGTTTTGTCATTGATGGGAATGCGACGCGATTAAGAATACCTGCCTGGGTGCTGTGCAAACAGTGAATCATTATATAGTTTCTTACCTTGTTGTGGCTCGTGCTGGTTTGAAGAAAGAAGAATTATAGGCATAATCCAATTATAATCCAAGGTTTGTTTGTCTGGAGGATGGAGATCCAACACTATGTCATATTATTAAAGTAGGCTAAGTAAACTTTAAGAAGAGCTGGTCAGTGAGAAGCTGCTCCGCTCGGCTAATTGATCTGACCTATATTTGCGCAACTGACTGGCATTTGGCAGCACCTGCAATTCAGTAACCTACAGGCCTACACATTTCAAAAGGCTTTCATATGTTTGTCCTTATAGATAGAAATGTGATAATCTTTGTATAGTTTTGGATATTAATTAATTAATTATTAAAGCACAGGGCCTCGCATTTCTCCCAGGCAGCTCTGATTGCGTGCGCCTCGCAGCAAGCACTTGTCTCGCTGCTGTCATAAAGCCTCGATTAAATGACGCTTTATTTCAGTTAATTTTACGGCAAGATCAGGAAAATGCCTTTCCTTTACACTTGCGTGTGCTGTTTCCACGAAGCCTCTGAGTTTATTTCAGTTATAAATGCAAAATGCTGTTCGTCCTGTGCTGCTTTGGATTATATATTTTTTATTTGAGAGGTAATGCCTGTGTCAGGCAGTTTTATTTAATGTTGACTTGTTACGGTCGGATGTTTATTGGGTCAAAGCAACAATTGTTGCTTATTGTTAAATAAAATAATTGAGACCAATCCAAGCATGCGTTTCTCTCTGCTATATCGTTGTTTTATTTATTTTACACCGGGGCTCCACCGGGCGCGTCAGCGTCGCGTCACCGTTAGGGAATGTTCCCTTTTTAATCAATGAAGGGTGGCTCCACTGCCCGCGTGACATTAACGCGTGCATTAAAATTGAACCGGTGCGTTTTTTGACGCACACGACGGAGACGCACCGCGTCCGGTGGAGCCCTGGCGTTAATTCATTGTGCGTCACTGCTCGTCGCGCAGCCCCCCCCCCCCCGTCCCCGTCGGATGACGAAGCGTCGACGAGCGATCGTGATTCGTTTCGAAGCGTCGATCATCAAAAGCGTGATCGAAGGTCAGCCCTACTGTATATATATATATATATATATGATTTTCGGGTGTGCCAGTACAGTACAGTACAGTGACAGTACAGTAGAGGGTACAGTAGAGGGACCCCCACACGGTAACTGTCATTTCTCAACCGTTTCGGACGTGGGGCGGCCCTCCGGATTCTGCCCGCCCCCCTGGCCGCGTTCCTGTGGGTCTGGAACTTCCGGGGACCCCCCGGGGACCCCCACACGGAGTTGCACCACTCACTTCACACGGGTGTGATTTTTTCAAATGCATTTGAGAGGATAGAATGATAGACTTCAGGTTAAAGAAAACTCGCAGTTAAGGATGCAGGTACACCTTTGTGGGTAGAAGTATGCCGTAACAAAAGCACTCGCCAACGTAAGGAATTAAAGCCATGGAATGCCTTTCAACATGTCTCAAGCCTTTCAGTTGAATGGTTTCTTCTTGAATGTATTATATTGCTTTAAAGGAGCATTCAGTGATTTGGGTGATTTGGAAAACCACCCAGTCCGCCCCAGTAACAAAATGTGCACATGCACGCTCTACAGTGGGGGGAAGTGCAACAGGCCAACAGCATGTGCACCAAGGCCCGCCCCCACTCGATCATGATTGGAGGAAGGCCCCTCTCATCCTGATTGGATGACGGTTTTGCCACCCGCCACCAAAACTGAAACCAGGGGCTCATTGGGGACAGGGAGGAACTCCTTATATGGTCAGCACACTCTATAGTAGGGAGGATTATCCAGAAAAAAAGAAAAAATAAGTGATATTTGAATTAAGTCAAATCACTGAATATACCTTTAACCAGCACCTGTAAAGAGCACCCTAAACTGCTGCCAAGGTACCACAGAATATAGATATACAATTTATCATCGAGTATCGCACCTTGTAGTTTCGCAGTTTTCGATGCACGACACTACACCGTTGTGCGACGAACTATGAATCAGGCTTAACCATTTTTGGTGAACAATCCAGTATAACCAGTATAACAAGTCAGGCAGAAAATAACCCTTACACGAATGATGAACAAAGCCTAAACTATGATAGGAATGATGGGGATGAATATATTCATTTAGTCCCCACTTCGTTGTGGTATGTTTTTTGTCACTGAACATTTGCACTTTTGTGCTTTCCATGGAGCAGTGGCACACTGGCACTGAATGGGCACTATTAATACATTGCCCGGAGTTATGGGGGGCTTTCAGGTAGGATCCATGATTATTTTCTGTCAGCTAGTTTGTCAAAATCGTCCCACACGACCCGACCTATGTGAAGTTGACAGCACACAACTTGAGAAAATGAAACTCTTGACTTGAATTGCTATTTTGGAAAACAGTAACAGTTTTTACAACTATATTGTATGGGCTATTAAAACGTTTTAAATATATAGCTAGATTGTTTTCATTTCTACTTTTCGGGTTAATTGGACAGAACTCTGTAGTTGAGTCAACATAAATTGTCACATTCCTGCCTAATACATCACAAAACAAAACTCATTATAGGAACAATATTGTGTGTCAACATTCACTGCCATGAATGACTGCCTGGAACAGTCTCTTCTCTTGTACATTTCCATTTTGAAAGCCATTTCTAAAATGTCAAGATTAAGGACGGATATTCTAGTTTCAAAATTACTACTGTATGTATAATGTGAACCGTTCTAGTGGGCGGAAACTAACAGCAGACTAACCTTTGAACTAGATGGGGTAAAGGACCTTTGATCATGCTAGAAAAAGGTGTTTCCCGGGTAATTTAATTGCAACAATGTCCCTCATAGTTGACTGCAACAAAAGCCTTGCCAGAGAACTATCTGGACTTGCCACTAACGTATTTCAGCCGAAAGTCCCATTGAAACTCCCAACCGGTGTCCACAATTGGCTTTCGATACATAATGATGATCACAGTAGAAATTTCCTAGGACAGATGTATCCATCGTTTAGTGTTCCAACTACAGCAGCCATCAAGTCTAACCACAACCAGCAATTTTGAACCCCAGTCTGCCTATGATGGCTTAACACAATTTGTCCAGTTTTTTAACATTTGCGTTAAACATTTGCGCCTAGACTGCCATGGTCAATGTCAATGAATCGACCCATGTGTCTTTCATTATTTCACTTTTATTTTATTAATTTAATTGTTTAATGTAAATGTTTTTGTAAAGGCACACAAATAGGGTTGGGCCCCCGACTCCCCATGTATAATGCATCATTTGAGTGTAGAAACAGTTTAAGGTGCTGGATTTCTCTCACAGAAGCAATTTGATCGCCAGCGCTGGCTTTTGGAGGGATCTAACCTGTGACCTTTTGATAACAGCCCTTTCTCTCACCACAAAACTTTTTTACCTAAAGTGAAGCAATGAGTTTGGATTCAGTCAGCAATTTGTGAAAGCATGCATACATACCTGACTGTACGTGACTACTGACAGATTGGTTTGGAGGCCATTTGATGCCCTATTTACAGCACTGTGTGTCAGTCCGTTTTGATCTTGTTGGATTGGCTCCGGCGTGCCTTCCCAGGCTCCTCCGGGGTCTTTCAAGCCGCTGTCTGTGGCATCATGCTTGTTCTTCTGCGGCGAGGCGAATGGGTTGAAGTCTCCCTGCACGTTGCGGTGGGGCTGCGTGTTGAACTCAGTCTCAAAGGAGGACAGCTGCTGGGTCACGCCAAGGAGACCTCCTACCTCCACGCTCAGAATCACCCAGATCACATCTGTCGGGGAAATGCAGAGGAACCATATGAGCCAACTACAGTATATTAACACATTCCCTCCCGTTACCATAGGCTGCGATCTACGGCCAGTGCCAACAGAATGCACGAAAAGGCAGCGTGAACCCGCCCTGAGAAATCACAGGTTTGGCTTTGGCATACATTCATTGTGTCAAGAACTGGAGGGGTTGAGAGCCCCAAATGAGAAAATAAAACAGATTACAGCCAAAATAGTTATTTAATTCTATTTATTGTAATTAGGTATACTTACCAATTGAGTTTGACAAAATCATAAGAACATATTTGAAGTTTTATAACAATCAAAAGAAAAGAAACAAAACTACGGGATTCAGTCCCAATACCTTTCTTAAATTCTTCTTACTTTTCTTATTGAGCAAAGAGACTACAAAAACACATAGGATTCATGAAACATGCAATGTTGAGTCCCTCAATCGGTGTAAGCAGACCTAAGATTCCATGCGCGGCCAAAAGAAGCGGTCTGCCGGGGTCTCTTCCGGGTTTTTAGACAGCTGGTGGATGGAAATGAAGCTCCACCCACGCGGCACAATGCCGCGTCGGCCAGATTCCCAGAAAAGCTCATATGCAGATCAGTCTGGGTGAAAATCTTATTAAGCTCTAAAATAGAAGTTTATATATAATGTAATGTAAAATGCATGAACTAAAGACAAAGACTCTTAGAGCATGTGACACCTATTCTAGCCTATTACTAAGTTGTTCTTCTGGGTCAGTACTGACACTTGCATGTAACCAGTGTTTGCCATGGCCATCTCCAATTGCAAGTAGTAAAAAAAATAAAAACAATACAAGATTAACTAGGCATAGTTGGATTTGGATAAAGGATGAATTGGAAATAATTGGTGAAATTGCAATAGTGTAATAAATGGAAAAGAATACAGTTATAGAAGATGGTAAATACATCTGATCTCAGATTACTAGGGCTGGTCCCAAATATCTGAAAATTCTGATACTCGTTCAGCAGGTAGTTGTCCCCTTGGGCTAAATGGACTTACTCTCTATAAATGCTTCACCTTCAAGAACAAAAGTGCTTCACAAGAACAATGTTGGTGCAACTAAACAAGTAAATGACTTTTCACTTTTACTTCCTCCAACAGTGAAGATGCCACTGCAGTTGATAATGTATGCATTTGTATAATAAATAATATACATTTTAAAGCAGGTTTTTGTTTGTCAGTTCCCTTGCATATTTTTATTTTCCTTTGGGGGGGTGTTGTGTGAATTGTTCTTGTCAAAAGTGTTAAGTGTACTGTGAAGTATCCATTTTCGGGTGAGGCAGGATTGGCTCTCAAGACACAACTTACTACATTTACCAAAAAGACGAGTGATGGCTTTTGCAGAGATAAGTAAGCTCACCCAAAAAAGCATTGATTTGATATATTGGCAAATTAATTTAGAACAAGTACACTGTTAAAATAAAAAACACAACCAGCAAAAATTAAAATACAAAATATTATTTGGGTAGTATTTTTAAAGGGGGCTACGTGCTTACCGTCTGACATCCGAACTAGCTCGCAAAGGGTAGTTATAACTACAAATGATGTCAATAAGAACTTCTTCACTGTACTGTTCGTATGGGTTCAGACAGTGTGATTGGTCAACAATTGGGTGGGTGTGATATACATTTGTTTCTGATTAATCTGTTGATTTCCTTATTATTCAGTTCATCTATGGATTCATTTGGCAACCACAAGTAAAAATCCCTTAATAATCACTTTTGTAATAGAACGCAAATTATTTAATTACTCAGTTTTAATTTGATTAATACGATTTTCTGTTCAACAATCAACTACACCAGGGACCACCACCCTGACTAAGAATCAACTAGAGCACCACTGTTGTGTGTGCGTGCACATGTTTGTGTGTTTATTATTATTATACAGACCTTAAAAGATCTGCTGCTGTGTCAATAATGTCTATAGAGGGTATGCGCATGCATAAAGTGAATGGCAGATTGAGTGGCAAAGTGAGTGACACAGTGAATTTAATGTTGTTTTAAGTCATTTCATGCAATCAAATAGGACTTTCTGTTTGGATGTATGGGCTGTAAAGGCCAGAAAGTATAGTTTTTTGCCACTCAGTAGGCATTCCCGCTGCACTTCCAGGTATAATGATGATGTCAATCATGTCACGCGCATACCCTCTATTGGTGGGTTATGTGTTGGATATGGGGTCAAAAACTTTAACCCATTTAGGCCTGAGATCAGATTCTAAAAATGTCTTCTACATCCTGACAGTTTTCTGAAAAAGCTATGTTTCCTATGTCAGTCGTTCTTCGATTTTTCAAAAATAGCAGACCTACAAGCTCGTAGCGCACCACTCGGTGGCACGCTATGAGCTTGTAGATCTGCTATTTTTCAATAGATTCTACACAGAACAAATTAAATCAAGCGTTTTCTATTCCTATCCCACATTTAACCTTTCCGTTCTCTTAACCTTCTATATTAAACTCATGTTAACGCATATACTGATTGTAACGTATAAGCGAACAGACGCATTTGATTACATGGGCACATTCCTAATAATGATGACTCAACCAGGAAATCAGTACCAGGTACACCTTCCCTTCTTGAGATTCTATCTAACTCCCTTTTTCGGCAGAAATGTGTTGACCTGAGTAACTAAACACTGACACGTCATCATAAGTCATCTGGTCATTTAGTGTGCTGTTTCTCTCAACTAGTGGTCGCGACCGTCAAGTAAAATAATAATAATAATCACTTTCCTACATTACTAAATGCATGGGCAGGGACCACATGCAATACCTTCATGGACCACACTCTACGATTAATCATTTCAACACTAAAGAACTAATTTGTACTTTTCCAACCTATTCTTTATTATTAGCATACTCCTTGCTGATGTCCTACCTCCGTAAAATAACCCGGTGGCTGTACACATCCTCCACTGGCCCTGGTACATGCCCGGAGCTGTGGGACTACGCATCTGCACGCTCACGTCGAAGATCTCCTGTGGGTCGAGAGACTTCACCATGACCATGTTCACATGGCCAAACTGGTCTCCTCCGATGTACTTAAGACAAACCCCGGGAGGCCAGGATTCAGCACCTGCAATATAGTGCAGTTAAGACACAGGCCAAAAACAATCAATCACATAACAGTATCTGCAAGCATGCACACATCACTATTATTCAGAATGCTATTGCTATAAAACAGTGATTTTCAATTATTTATTTATTTTAATTCAAGGACCCTCAGTATGATATACATTACATCAAGGTCCCACATTTGATCCATCTTTTTATCTCTGGGAAAATTCTGAGTATTAATTTAAGTCTGCAAAGTCTCGTACAGTCTCTAGTCTAGCGGACCACGGTGGGTCTATGGAACCCACATTGAGACCCAGTGCCGTGTACAAAAAGATGCAGAAAGATGAAGCACCTCACCTGTGTTTTGTATTCTCCAGGTCTTTGTGAAGTGTGTATCTGGGGGAACAGACTCCCCTTCCCCGATCGTCACATCCTCAACGAAGGACATCGATGGCGCATTTACATTGGGACTTTCAAAGTCATAATATGCACCGATAGCAGCTTGGAGGTTCCTGTTCCAATACAAAAAGAAAAGGGCAGATGAGTTGTGTGGTACTGAACAGAACCACTATAAGCAAAAAGGATGCACAGCACACCGGTCCTTGTGAGGTGCCAGCCAACAGGAAAGTTAATACTGAGTGACTTCTTCGCCCTGAAGAAGGCAGTATTATCTGTCCGAAACGTTGGTGTCTCTGTGTCCTCATTAAAACGTATGCATTGGCAGCTATGAGTGTGTGGCTATACATTTTTTCACTCACTGAACAGAACCAGTCATTGTACAGGGCATGGGTACTCTGATCAGCCTGAGAGAGAGCTATTATGACATTTGACACATGTGACCACTGTTTGGTTTCAGCCACTGATGATAACTGATTTACACGCAATATCGTGACGGAGACCCTCTTTCTGTGAGCTGTCCAAAGATCACCACTCTGGCTATTATGTCATCACTCTGGGTGATTTCCGTTGTGTTTGGAGCACCAGAGTTTACCAGTTTAGATGAATGGATTACTCTTGCTTGCATTCTATTGTGCAAGATGGCACATCATCTACATTGGTAGCTCCTCTGTTTACGCCAGCGAGCTGGTTAATTTAGCTTTCCTGCGTTAGTTAGGTTGATTTTTTTAAATTATTATTAGGCCAATTATTATTTTCAATCTCACATCCAAAAGGAGGACAAACTTTGCAGTTTCACTTTCGCCCCCACGCCAGATTTACCTTAACCGTGATTCCCATGCATAAAATAAACCACCGTAAAGCCTGCGTCGACGTGCATCAATAAACACTGACCCGACACAAGATCTACTTTATCTTTAGTTCTAGTCTGTGTTGTTGGCCACGGGACAGATTATAGATGAGATGTCTGGGGGGGGGGGTTTAGCGTAATGTTGCTGGCTAGCAGGCCCCGCGTCCCATCCCCGCACTCACCAGTTGGTCATGTCCAGGAAGAAGGCGCAGCCTGCCGGGTTGAGCTGGAAGCCCAGCAGCCTCTGGAACTCCGAGATGAGGACGTCCTTGTCCGTGGTGCCCATGCAGCTGAACCTCTGCATGAGCTCCGCGTCCACGTCCATGTCCATGCCCTCCATGGCGGGCGGTGTCCGTCCCCGTGGTCCACGACACCAGGCGGAGGGAGCTCCTCTTGTCAGTTCAGTCCGAGGCCTTGTCCATGTCCAGCCATAACAACCATACCCAACAACAACAAGCTCAATACGCATGGGTACGATCTACATCCCATCCACCGGAGACACGGCTCCGCTCTGATTGGCTATTTGGCATTTGGCTGCCTGTTAGGCAACCAACCAGTGACGCCAGGCCAGGGGATACTTAAAATCATGGTCAAAATGTGTAACAAATCTACTATGTTGGCTGCCTACAACGTTTACCTGCTTGATAAAATATGCATATCTCTGTGAGAGGGAGATTTGCCTATTAGCCGAGTAAACATATACACTAACACTTAAAATAAGCGGTTGCCTTAACGACCAACCAACCAACCGGAGCGATCGTCACTGCGGGCCATGGGGCGAGAGCAGAACATTCGACCAAAGGCATCGTTACCACGTGACCCTAAACGTCATCTGTTGCTACTGGAAGCCGCCTTTTCATTGGTTATCAATGAATGAAAAGTTGCATTCGGGTTGCATTACTCTATTATGGGTTGCATGCATAGATATGGTTGCAATATACGGGTATTACTAAACATGTCTTGTCTATATCTACCAATACAAATATTGTAGGTGCTATTTGATTACTATAAACTAATTGCAATGTTTATGTTTTTTTCCTTATTTGTTCTCATTATACGGGGGAAAGGATATATTGCACAGTAAAATAATCGCACTACAGTTAGATACATTACAAATTACATTATTTATGTATGTAGCACATATTAATAATGGCTTTATGATGAATTGAACATGGTGGACCCTATTGTAAACAAGTGTAATGCTTTATGGTGTCGTGTCGTCCACAGTTAACTTAACAGTCTTGTTATCTTGTATTGAGTTGTGCTTGAAATGTACTGTAAGTGTAATTCTCCAATCAATCAAGCTCATTTTGAACTCGCGTTACGAGAGCTACATTGCGGGCGGAACTAACAATGCCCAAGCCTAAAAGCTAGTCGGGGGGATTATTTGAAACACCGGAACCGCGCTTTCGTAGGAGAGCAAAGGGGCTAGTGAGGCTATTCAACGTTGAAGCTCTGGGCCCTAGTGGTAGGAGGAGGGACTACAGGCGGACCCGTGGATTCATGACCGGGAAACCCCGTGCAGCTGGGCTTTAACATTGTGTCGTGACGTAGGACCATCACGCCAACGTCACCCCGGACCTCAAATTTGAGGTCCGGAGGAGGGACTTCCGGCAGTCTTCCGGGTGCTTCAAAACGCCACTGAGCAACTTCCACTGACATGAATACTGGGGGGGCGGAGCTTCGCGCCAGTTCAGTCTCTATCCTAGCACCGTCTTTTCTCGGCTCCTCATTATCAACTGGAAACATGCCGAAGTAAGTACAAACATTGTTTTATGGTCGACCTAACCTCCCTGGCGTCCCACACTAGATTCCGTTTTTCGTGTACTTTACTTGTCGTATCCAAGGAATTGCTAAATGTAATAAAATAGTTATAGCTATGTTATTAGTCGAGCGTTTTGGTTATTGGTTTGGATCCGTCTATTTGCTGGGATAGAATTGAATGGATATCTTACGTTAGCTGCATACATACATCCCCCATTTCGGTTTAATTAAATTTCTTTGGAGCCCTCTACTTTAAGACGTTTTTCCTATTGGTCAAACTTGTCCTCGTACTTTTACATTGCTACGTTTGTTTGTTTTTTCGACCACAGATGTTAATGTGTTTTAGAAATGTAGATAACATGTTGCCAAGGTTCATTGTTTACCTTGTAAAGGGGTTAGGTCCACTGTCTCTGCAACTATGTATGTGATCACTGATTTGTACCTTGTTTTTCTTCACTGTAGTTCAATAAACATTTGTAAATCGCTCTGGATTAAAGGGTCTGCTTAGATGCATAGATTATAAGGCTGTGGCGAGAATAATGTCAAAATTTCAACAAAGAAGCAAATATAGGCCTTGTTTACTCGTGTATGTTGATGTTATTGTTATGTCTTCATTCAAAAAGGTATCTGATTCTGAGCACATGCCTGTGATATCTATCTACATTTCTAGCAGCAGTCGATTTAGCTTCTTGGCTGGAATCTAGCCTTGGATCAAGGCTAATCATATAGATGTATTTTTTATCAAACCCGACTCTTACCTTTTGTATCTATGCAAAATAGATAAAATACATTTATGATAGTCTTCCAAGGCTAGCTGAAATCTAAACACCATAGCTCCACATACCACAAAATACGTACTGTAATCAAGTATTTAAATCAATGTGTTTGTTTGTGGTACCCTCAATGTGTAACCTGTCTGTCTTAAACCTAATATTTCCACAGATTTTATTGTGACTACTGTGACACCTACCTTACACATGATTCGGTAAGATTTATTTACATTTTCACACATGATTCATACAATAAAATAGGTGGCATAGAATAGGACAGGTCATATTATATACATTATATTTTGATCTAATAAGAAGCCTCATTCTTATTCTGTCTCTTTTCTAGCCATCGGTAAGGAAGACCCACTGCAGTGGTCGAAAACATAAAGAAAATGTGAAAGACTACTATCAGAAATGGATGGAAGAGCAGGCCCAGAGCCTCATTGATAAAACAAGTAAGAAAAATATGCCACGGTTGATTTTCCAATACTCTCATAATTGTCTACATGTAAACGCCAAGTTCCTTGAAGATGCTAGAAAACAAACTGACTGTGGTTCAGTATATTTCCATGATCAACCTGTATTCCGGGTTATTTGCTTTTTGGTCATTTATTTAGTAGGGTACAACTTCCCTTTGACTCCGCATTCATCTAATGTATGGCTCTCCACACACTAAAACAAATGTCTACAAAATTGTAGAAGTTGTAAAATATTTGAGCGACGACTCTTTTCCCCAGCCGCAAAGAGGTGCTGTTGCTGGGTATGTGTCCTGCGTCTCTTAACACATGCAAATTGCAAAACTCACTACCCAACAGTGCAACACCCACCTCCCTATTATTCATTGGGTTTCGATTGTTGTATCCAACAGTGTGAATGGTTGTTCTTGATCTACTCATTATCTGACTGGTTTGACTGGTCCATCAAAAAAAAGCATCGTTGCCCACATCTGTGCTATGTAGTAGATTACACTACTACTGGTATACTTCTGTTCTTATACAAGAATAGATAATCATACGGGTGACCCCAGGCCAGTATTGATGATCAACAGAGCTGCCGGCCCGTCACTTGGGTCTATTACAGATATCTATTATCTTGGTGTGCACACTGACAATGTACTCAGCTGGAAATGTTGACCGTCTCTAACCCATTCTGTGTGGGAACCCCTTTTGCTGTTCTAACCCTTCTGGACGGGAACCCCTCACCAGCAACTGTACTTTTTACACAGACTTGGAGAAGTGTATGTTTTAGAGATGTTCATGTATTGATATTAACTCAGGCACACTACTAGAGAGCAGAGATTTACAGTATGGTACGTTACACTGACAGTGCAGCTGAAGACTCAAATCAGCCGTCTGGTACAGACTGCTCTGAAATTTTTGGGGGTCAAAAACCACCCATAGTTCCAGACAATTTATGAGCAGTCTTGTCCTCGCTCAGACAGGCACAAATTATGGTCTGACCCAACCCACACTCTTCACACAGAGTTCCAGCTTTCACCTTATGGCAAAAGTAATTTGGTCCACAAGTGCAAGCTGAAACATTAAGATAAATTACTGCCCATGTCCATTAGGCACCTCAACACCAATATTTAATGTACTGTATTTCATATTGGTGTTGAGAGCTTAATACAGGTTTCCCTGGAAATATTTTGAAATGAGAAACTGTTTTCCAGGCCTGGAAAAGGGTTTGAATGAATAAAGTGTTTTAGAAAATGTTTGGATAATGGATGTAAACATAGTTTTTGTCTATTGATATTGTTCATAAAGCACGTCCTTGTTTATGTGAAATATGTAACATGGTAAAATGTAGTGCTGCACAAGCTGCTGAGGGAGGCTTAATGTATACAAGATGTCACATGTCCAAAAATGTCAGATCTACAAGCTAACAACATGTTGCACGCCACTGTGACATGTTAGCTTGTAGATCTGTTCTTTTTGTCACATGGCGCCTTCACCCGAGTCATTTTTGATGCATTGATAAAACACTGGAGTAATAGGCCTGGGAATGGGGTCAATTACTAATATGTCGCAAGGGATATGCAATATGTCACCACTTCTGCAATATTTAATGTACTAGAAATAATTAAATGTTATGGTAATTAGAAACACAATGGCACAAAGTAAAATAATGTATAAACAATGTAATGCATCTCATAATAGTCACCTCTACCCACGGTAAAGGTCAATACTTGCCCCACTTGCATAACACATCCATGCTTTCCTGTATTTAGATGATACGTCTTCGGATGTTTTTTCTTTTGTGTGGTATTATTTTCCCTATTGATGTGTTCCTTTTACTTAACTCCACAGCGGCAGCTTTCCAGCAGGGAAAGATTCCGCCCACACCATTCCCTGGTGCCCCTCCCCCAGGTGAGTCTTTGCGCCCACACCGTGTGTGTGTGTGTGTGTGTGTGTGTGTGTGTGTGTGTGTGTGTGTGTGTGTGTGTGTGTGTGTGTGTGTGTGTGTGTGTGTGTGTGTGTGTGTGTGTGTGTGTGTGTGTGTGTGTGTGTGTGTGTGTGTGTGTGTGTGTGTGTGTGTGTGTGTGTGTGTGTGTGTGTGTGTGTGTGTGTGTGTGTGTGTGTGTGTGTGTGTGTGTGTGTGTGTGTGTGCTGAAAAGTCGGTGTCTCCCCTTTAATCAATTTTAAAAGTGTTTGTTTCAATACGTAATTTCTCCAAAATGAACTTTGACCCACAGGTGCTCCTCCACGTCCAGGAATGCTCCCAACACCCCCGATGGGAGGTCCTCCTATGATGCCCATGATGGGACCTCCACCTCATGGAATGATGCCTGGTGGCCCAGGTCAGATACATGGAATGATGCCTGGTGTCCCAGGTCAGATACAGCTTTCTTGGATTTGACTAGAAGAAAATACATTAGTTGATTCCTGCTAGATGGTTCCTTAACCCATTCTGGACGGTGATGCTACACGTCCGTGGGTGTTCTTGTTTTTCCTAAGGTCCGGAGGCATATACAAACACAGAGATTACCCACTACCCAAAGATTTCATCTTTTAAAATCATTCCACTGTTTAATAAAGCCAGAACTCAGTGGTACCGATTAGCCTTAGACTGGCACTATATTTATTGATTACATGGGGGCATTCCCCTGAATAAGAACAGCATTTGAATATGAGTACATATATATGAGAACATAAATACGACCTGTTATATCACGAATCAGATTCGCTCCATATCAGCTCGTCAGTCGGGGCACCCCTGGAAGCAGGACAGAAGGCTCGTTCTGTCATGGAGAATTCTGACGTGTCTCTACTTTTTCAGACACTATATAGAAATCTTTCTGTCTCTCTGTGACCGTCACCTTGCTTGAGCACACCGAGGGTGCACACTCTTAGAAGTAATGGTACTTTACTTAAAAGGTCTATTTTATCCCACCAACGGGAACCCCTTTTGGTGTTTTAACTAAGCATTTTGTTATACTTTAGCTATTGAAAAAGTAGCAGATCTACAAGCTCATAGTGCGCCACCGAGTGGCTTGTAGGTCTGCTATTTTTTTTTTATCGTGAAAATGCAGCACAAATCTTTGAATATATATTCTTTCAGAAGACTTGTTTTTTACTTCAACGTCAGGCCTAAATGGGTTAACCCATTCAGAACGGGAACCCCTTTTGGTGTTTTAAGCATTATGTTATACTTAAGCTAGCGCTACGAGCTTGTAGATCTGCTATTTTTGAAAAATCGTGAAAATGTGGCACTGCTACAAACCTTTGAATATATATTCTTTCAGAACGAACATTTTTAACTCAAATCTTTGCCTCTGGGGGTCCCTGGAACAACATATTTTCAGATGAGGGTCGGCGGCCAATTACATATGCAGTATATATTTGGGGGTCCTTGACATGTTTGAGAACCACTGACATAGAAACATGGATTTAGAAGACATAAATGGGTTAAGCAAACTGATGATGATATTATGTTTCAGCCTAGGAATTTCATGTTTACACCAATTATATGAATGGATTATGTAAATATTACTTGTGTACTTTCTGCTTAGTTATTTACCATACATGCCATAATAACACGTATTTCTCCAACATCAATCATGCAGGTATGAGGCCGCCAATGGGCCAAATGGGCCAAATGGGCCACATGTCTATGATGCCAGGGCCCCCACACATGATGCGCCCTCCCAGACCTATGATGATGCCAATCAGGCCTGGCATGATGCGACCCGACAGATAAAATCCAACCGCTTTCTGCGTTCTTTGGATACCATGAACAGTAATTGCCTCTGGAGGACATCTGCTGTCACCATAACAAGAAATCGTTTTTTCGGGAGGGTTGAAATGTCAGATTTTCAAACTTTGATGCACAGTCATTGATGTAGGTATGCCATCATTGTGGCATTCCTTCAACTGTTTCTGTATTTATTTCAGAGTCATTTTCAGAACCCTTTCATACAGTCAGATTTTTGTATTTTTATTTCCAAATTGAGACATTGTTTTTAGACATACTGTTTAATGTGAAAAGAACAAGCATGCTTTTATTTGACAATATTCTGTAAGTATGTTTGCTTATTTGTTGGTCTACCATGTTTTGTTTTACAATTTTTTTTTGAGAAATAAACTGAGTGAACTCAGACTTATGCGTCTCATGTAAATTATGATGTAAGACATTAGAAAAGCGGAATGAAAACAAGTAAATACAATTCCCTCTTCATCACCAAGACAATTATAGGTATGTTAGTAATTCCCCAGGCAAAGTAAGAATGGCCTCTTGGATGTGTGGTATAAACTTAGTATGCAGGACACATGGGTTTGAATCACAAAACACTAAATGTTGAAATTTATAATCGGTCCAAAATGTGCTTGACAATTGGATGCAAACATCAGTCATCTGTGAGACAGCACATTTTTTGTTATTCTCTGATACAGAAGGTTTTGGGGTTTAACCATTTTTACTGATTTCAAGCCCAATCAGAATAAAAATGTTTAATTTGACCGACTCAAATCGGAATAACTCAAATGATTCTGATTCTGTTTGAAGGGGTGGTATGTTTTATAACCCGTTAAATGGATGACAAGTTGTCACAACACTTGAAAAGAACTAACCCAGAGCGGCACTACGCACACAGATTTTCTTTTAAATATTTTATAGGCAATAACAACCACCCTTTCAATGCTACTGCATTTCATCAGTCAAAACAGCAGTGAGTTGAGAGACAGTAATTAGCCTCACCTAAGTCTTCCTCTGAGTTTCCTAGAGGTGAATTACGCAGTGCTTTTTCCAAATACTTGATGTTTACTAGATTCTGGGAGCATCTGAATAGCTTCCTCCCATTTAATAATTGCAGGAGTAGTATATTCTCATGCAATTGTTACTGTGTTGTGTGGTGGCAAGCATTTGATGCAGTTCCATACTTTTAATAGGAATCATCAATCAGATTGATTTCATTCTGAATTAAAATACTTATTAGGCCTGGAAGTCTTAAGTCTTAACTTAGAGATATTTAAACGGCACATATTTTACTTGCTTAAACATTCATAAGAGGAAACATTTCTTTGAAACTGATTGAACAGCTTTATCATCCCCATTGCAACCTTGTTTTACACAACCAAAATCACATTGATTGTTGCCGTTTGGCAACACTGATTTGAAACCTCGACCTTACGTCTTTATATGTGATCGTCACGTCACCAAAAAAAACAGCATACACTAAGAGTTATATAAAGAGGGGTGGCAGCTGGTGACATGGTTCACCTTGATGTTTCTATCTATAGTGTCTTATGGGAATTAAGTATATTCAATATTTATGACTGACTATAAATGTATGGTTTGCTCAACAGATGGTGCTAGAGAGTCATGTGTAGCAATTAGCACTAAAAATAAGTTGGAATGATTTGATGATTGCATGCAATATCACATAAATTTGCTTCCATCTCAAACTATCAGAGGATGAATTTGTAGCTAGGGCAGTTCTAATTACTAAGACCACCTCCAGGCAAGTCTGATTAAGGACGATTACCAACCATACCATTTCATTATTACATTTTCATGCAAACAGCAATGTACAGTATACTAGTATATAGGTTATATTTATAGCAGCTGCTGGCTGTCATTCAGTAACCTGTCATCTGTGCAGAGGACCCTGTAGATCACATGTAATCTGACAGCCACTTGGGGGTGCCGTCCATTAAAAGTCCTTATGAACATGCTTTCCTCTGCATCACTGTGACAGGAAATAATGACCATGGTAATGCACATTTCATGCTTACAGTATGTCGAGCATATGCCGCAGCCCATGTGTCAGCTGAAATCGGACAAGTCCTTTATGAATATTCAATCTAGCCATGATGACGTGGAGCGTTAGAGAAGTAGAGGCACAAGTTAACGGGAGGGCAGAAGACCATACATTTGTCATAGAAAAAGGCCACTGTACTCAATCCCACACATGGCTGCTGAAGGGCTTAAAGAAAAGTTCAGGTGAAAATAATCAAGTGTTGGGGGTGGATAAAAGTCACATTTAGAATCTTAAATGTGACTTATAGTAGTTAAAATAGTTAAAAGTTAATGTTAATGTCAGTAAGATTTGTGAAATTGCTCGTGGCGAGAAAACATTACTACGGGCTAGTTCACACTCATCTCTTCATGTCATGCATTTGAATGCATTAGTGTGCAGAATATCAGCACTCAGGGAAAGCTGTTTCATCCT
Organism: Electrona antarctica; assembly: GCF_951216825.1. Lineage (NCBI taxonomy): Eukaryota > Metazoa > Chordata > Actinopteri > Myctophiformes > Myctophidae > Electrona > Electrona antarctica. Next base: position 23,192,069 of record NC_136790.1, on the reverse strand, counting down.
CAAGTCCCACAAAAGAGATGGCCGTTTAATTGATTAACTGCGGCTGTCAAGGAGGTCAACTGTGACTGCAGGTCGTGCAGTGTTCTCAGAGCCTAGATTCCCACACACTTGAAGAGATCGATTGGGTTCAAGTTGTATATTCAAGCTGATGCATCATTTCCGCATACAGCATGCTATTAGCAGTCTTGCCACCTGAGCAACCAGCCTCAGCTGAATGTAAATGATAGTGCCCTGTCCTACCCGCTGACTGGCTTCTATTCTAAATTTGCAATTTGTTCAGGGGTGTATGCAGACCAAGAATGGTGCTTGTGACTCTCTCTCTCCTTAACTCCCTCCCTCCCTTCCTTCTCTTTGCTCTGTCCTCTGCCTGGCTACCAACACTACTGTGTAATTTAATCTATTTAGTATTTAGTCATGGCTCTGGATCAATATCAATTTTCCTGGCCCTGAGGGAGAGTCCTGTGAATGTACTTGTTTCACAGTGGCTGTGTTAGCCAGCAGGGTATCCCATGGGCCTGTGCCCTGTGGCTATAAACAGATGTAGTATACCAGACTGTCACTCACTAGCTGTAGAAGAACCTGCATCTATTACGGTGGTAGGGTACAAAAAAGTCTATTCAGGAACAATATTTCAAACCTGCTGATCTTAGCATTTGCAGCTGGTATACAAGATATGTAGGAGTTTGTGCTGGATTGTACCAGCCAGAAAGGGTCTGAGAATGTCCAAATGTTATGCATGGTTACTTAGCAAATGAGTGACATTAAATCCAATTCAATCCGGCCTGATTTGATTAGCAGGCTTCTTTCAAGTGACCACGGTGCAAAATCTGAAATGATCTTTTCTATCCCCTAGGGATTGATTTAGTGTCAGCACACTGGATGATAAAGGATCAGCGCATTCAGCTGCAGGGTGGCTACGTGGTTCAAGACATGTATGGGCTCACTCCAGAGTTCTGTCCCTTGTGACGGCGGTGTGTTCCATTGGCATTGCCCTTGAACAGTACTGAACCCATATGACCTCTTGCTCAATGACATCACTCTCAATACAGTAACTTGACCACTGGTCAGTGAATGAGTTTGATGAGTACAACGTTAGCTGCCCTTAGCCTGGAAACCAGCCAACCTATTTGGTTGTAGTGACTGTAGTGTCTGTTCTTTTAGTATAGGCCCTACTGTGAAATATTGTCAATGTTTTAGAATTAATCCAAAAGTAGTGTCAGTAGGAATGTGAAATGTTTTACAAATGTAATTTATGTCATTTGTGTTGAGCTCACTGACTGCATTTCAAACTAGTCACATTACTTTGAAACTCAGCTCTTCAAACCTTTTTTGTCTTTCTTATCACGTGCTGGCAAGAAAATCCAATTACAAAGGGAATACTCAAGCTGTTGTATAAAACATATTCAGCTCCAATGTTCTTGTCCTCTGTAAGTATGTCACCCTGAATTCTCTTCCTTCTTTCATGTCCTTCAAAGTAGCATATTAGTTCATCACCTTGTTCAACTTTGTTGTTGTTCTCCAAATGTATATTTTGGATGAACGCCCGGTGTATGTACAATTAATATTATGAATATTAATATTAATATTATTTCCATAAATGTTTATCCCACAATTTTGTAACCCAATTTGTTTTCACCCTCTGCCAATTACGGTGTATGTAAAGTTACATTTGGATTGCTAAGCTTACAACAAAAATCTACAAAAGGAGCGTCCACCATTGGAGTTCTCATTATGTATCTGCACGTGGCCTATGAGGTTGTGTGTGTGTGTGTGTGTGTGTGTGTGTGCGTGCGTGCGTGCGTGCGTGCGTGCGTGCGTGCGTGTGCGTGTGTCACAAAAAACAACAACATTGTGATCTTCATCAGCATGCACAGACAAAGAACACGGAGGCCCAGAGCCTCTATGGAGTGGTTGTCATACCAACAAATACAGTAGGTGTGAATTCTATTCCAAGTTAAGTGTTGCAAGGTTATAAGAAGCAGTGAAACACGAAGTATATATCTGGATTAATTTATTCTTCATCCAACATTGCCTTGTTGTTGAAATGTGCTATTAAACTGCCTCGCCTTCCTCATGTCTTTTGACAGATATTTGAGCCAGATAGCCTATTGGATATCTATATTTGTGACTGTCAACCCCATAGAACTAGGCTGGATTAAACTATTATACAATGCACACTAAATGCAACCTGGTCCATATCAAGGTCCACAAAGTAAAGTTTGCCTCTCTATTGTGAGCAGATAAGCTCTACAGATTTTAGTTGTTGATGTTATGTTTTTCATTAAGTTAATGTTATTTGTTAAGACATCATTAAGATCACATATCTCAAGAGTTAACTTAACTGAGCATACAAAATCTCCCAAACACTTTTTCAAACTATTAATCTAACTAATTAATCAGATTGTCCAAGTATAGTAGGAAGATGCTGCAGTTCGTTAAGAGGATTCATCTACTGAATGATGGAGATGTGTACACAATCATGAAAGGGATATGTATAGATGTGAAGAATCAAGAAGGGCTTTATTTGTCACTAGTACAAGTAGCGAAATGGTAAAGAGAATGAGACATAAAGATTCATTTTTCACTGTGTGCCTTTGTGGCTCCACATGACTTTACATTACTCGTACAGATTTTATCCATCACGCAAATCGGTATACACTATCTATCACAAACACTCCTATCCTCCTGGTAGAGACCTGTGCCCCAAGGGCACTTTTTCTAGTCTTATAGTGAGCAGCTGCAATGTCAGTGCTGTGATCTAATTTAAACTCATCACCACCACTACAAAGACAGACAGAAAGAAAGAAAGAAAGAAAGAAAGAAAGAAAGAAAAAGAAAGTCAGGGAAGGAGGCATTTCAATTAAAAAAGAGAAGGAACAACTGACAAAAATCAAGTGGGGCCCGGTCCACCTGGGGGTCCCGGTGCACAGGTTGAGAACCACTGTGTTATACAATGGGGAACAGGTATAAGGGAAGACGATAGAAAGCATTGCAATTAATCTACTGATAGTGCTGACGGTTCAGAGGAGGGTCACATTCAATCTAATGTCGTCATAATGGTCGCCCTTGACAACACCACCTCCAGCAAGTGCCGAAGATAGATAAGGAAAATGATGGTAATGATATTGGACATCATGAATCACTACACCTAGACAGGTTCTATATATTCCAGGTACGTACAGAGGAATCCGCCAACGTATCCCCTGCAGAGTAATACTGTAATCTGATAATAATGTAAATCAGAGCACAGCATTTAAAGTAAAAATAAGAGCAAGCATAGAGAAGAACAGACTTTAAATACTATCAAAAGAGAGATTGAGGAGCTGGGCGTTCCAAAAGAAGGGTTCAAATGTTTTCATAATAAGCTATTCGTTATGAGGAATTATCCCTCTCCAAGTACTGAGAATAGTGCATCTCATCGCACAACCGTCGAAACCACCAACACGATTAATGGAAAATCGCATTCAAAAGAATTCACAAAATGTCTGCTGTTTGGAAAATATTTCTAAAACTCATTTGTGTCAAGACTTGAGATTAGAGGAACTCAGTGTAGTCTTTCATTGTGTGCAAATGTTGAGATGTCATGATGACTTGAGCAAGGCCGATTCAAGAGGTTTCCAATATATACATGTAGCCAATAGCAATAATGTTTTTCTTTCCATTATTTTTTTTTATAGCTTTTACACGACTCTAAACGACCTTCATCAGGTATCTCAGTTATTTAGTGATACCTGATGAAGGTCATTTAGACCGAAACGTTGTCATCTAATAAAACTACTGCTCTATAAGTGAAGACAGTGTGCGGGAACCTTTTCTTCTCATGATTCGCATTTGGTTGCCGGCCCCCGACGCACCTGTCCTTGTAGGAGTGCACAAGGCCTTTTCGCTACATAGATAGACCAGTGACATAAAAGAGAATACAAAATCAAATTTTAATTTAGTTCTGTTTAGTTTAGCTTTTCAATCTTTATTCATTTTCAGTTTTTTCCTTTGTTGTGCTTTAATTTTAAAATCCTGTGCCAATAAAGTAGGGAATGTGTTTAATCAGTCACCATTGTGATCATCACCCCCTGATGGGAAATTCAAAACATGTGAGCTGTGCCTTTTGTTTTCACTGAAAGCAGAACACGTAGCTTCAACTTAACACAGGAAGCTCTGCTTGCCTCTGGTCTCAACACTCACACAGAGATACAATACACACAAACACATATACACATTTGTACATGCATGCTGCATGCATAACAAGCTTACACAACGCATACTGTACATCCAGATGTTCACAGATCACACTCAAAAGCAGACATATATATGTGCAAACAAATGCCCACACGCATGCACACACAACACACACACGCGCGCACACACACACACACACAAACACACACACACACACACACACACACACACACACACACACACACACACACACACACACACACATACATACGCGCATGCACACACTCACGCACTCACGCACAGCTCACCCCTTGTATGTATTGCACCATATTCTTCCCTTTTCCCTCTTATTCCTCTTGTAGCCAGAGTAAGATGATATGGTGTGCTTTGATTCTAATCATTATCTGTGAGCTTTATCTCTTATGTCTTATCTCTATGTGACCACAGGCGATCATCGTATGATCCCACGTAGCATAACATAAAAGAAACAACCAGTAGGCCTATAGCTAAAACAGATGTTGTTGGAGTTTCCTGTTGATAAAATCTAAACTTTATTCAAAGATATTATGAAGGTTATCTGGGGTATCATGTTGTGACTTGGTGCTGGAGGGAGGGGGGCAATATTTAGCTACGATTTATTTTAAAGAATTTTAAAGTTGCAAATTTCAGAGACCATAAAGTCGCACATTTACAAGATTAAGTACCTAGTACCTTCTGTGGAACCACATAATGGTTCTTATGCCCTTACTTAGTATATGACGTGACGTAGCCAATTGAGTGACAAATTTGAGTGTGCCATGATGTGACAAGAACGCATGGTTTCATAGTTAACAATAAGGGATTTACAACAGACCTAATGTAATATTATACTAACTGCCTTTTACATGGATGCTGGATGTTGAAGAAGCGTACATTCACTTGCGACACAAAACAACATGATTTGATATAAATCTTTTAACGTGAGGTACAGTGATGTGACAGAACTCCAGTCTGTTTCTATTCACCCGTTTTGACAAGACAACCTTGAACCTTGAACCTTGACAAAGGCTTGCAGCTTACAAGAAGAAAAAAACAAAAAACGAAGAAAGACATCCTCGTGCATTTTAACCCTGGGACTAGATGCGAGTAATGCCACTTCCACACACAAATGAAAGACAGAAAAAGTAAAAAAATATATATATATGGCACATGGCACTTTAAATATAACAGGATGCCTCTGCAATGTGTTGCGTTGCTAAAAGTGGGATCTGATCTCTCGGTTTTTAAAGGTCTAGCTGCAGCAATTTGAAGTAGTCCTAGTCCTATCTCTCAGCTCATACATGAAGTAGTTGTTATCTCTCAGCTCATACATGAAGTAGTTGTTATCTCTCAGCTCATACATGAAGTAGTTGTTATCTCTCAACTCATACATGAAGTAGTTGTTATCTCTCAGGTCATACATGAAGTAGTTGTTATCTCTCAGCTCATACATGTAGTAGTTGTTATCTCTCAGCTCATACATGGCCAACTGGCGGCCCGGGGGCCACATGCAGCCCCCACCTTCACTTAATGTGGCCCGCAGGTTAATATCAGAATACTGATATATTATTAATTTGCTTTAATTCCTTTTTTATGTATTTGTATTTAGTTCATAAAGTTAACATAACTATAATTAAAGGCATTTGAAAGGCATTTGAAATTAAACAAAAATGTTACTTTTCAGGATTCCAATTCAAAAATAGCAAAAGATAATTCAGGATTTCAATTCAGATAATGGCAAAAACAGCCGATCTATACAAGCTCAAAACGCGTCACACTTGCGACGCGTTTTGAGCTTGTAGATCGGCTATTTTGGCCGACACATATCCCACAAACTGGAGGAATGACTGCTCTGTGATTATTTATTCACAGAAATGTCATTGTTGTCATTGGCCAATTAAAGAATAAACATTGAGGTCCTTCGCCTACTGACAGCGTACACAAGAAATATGATTCTGATCGCCACAGTACTGTGCCAGATTAACTGTGTTGTACACAGTCACACAGACATCATGAAATCATGATGAAACACTTCTCCTCACTTGACCTCACTATACGACGAGGTCGCTTCGGTGGGGTATAAATTAAGCATTAGTGTCTCTGCATTTCCCCCATGTCTCTGTCCTTCTTGCCATATTTCCTTTCTCTTTTCTCTCATGCTGTTCCACGGTAGAGAGGTTTGTCTTCAGTGAACCATGCCACTGTTCACCTTTCCCCACTGGCCACTCACTCTGGCAGGCGTTCACAAGGAGCTGCCTCAATCTCCACTTCCAGGCCTTCTGAGCCGGGAGCAGTGCTGTAGGCTATAGCTATACTTCTGCCTCTGGTCTATAGAGCAGTTTGAACTGCTTTCCATTCCCTGACTTTAAATTGGGTTTTTTGAATTAAATGGGGTAACATATAGAAAACATCTTTGGGCAGTTTTTGTTCCAAAGTTAGATATTGACTATAAGAAGAAAAGCGGTACCTGCACTAGAAAATGATCAGAATAAAATTCTGGCACACAGCCAAAAGGCCGGCCTCAAGGCCCAAGGCAAACCAACTCAAATATTAAGGGCTCTCTCACACTAAAGGATGGAAAAACTTCAAATATTTAATTGCATGGAGACAGACCAAAAGTGCAAACGAAAGGTCTGTTTTGGCTTTTTCTGCTTTTTCTGCCTCCAATAACATTTTTTCCATTCCCAGTATAAAGGCAGGCGCCATGATTCACCTTTTCTTAAAGGGCAAACGCAAATGCAAGTCCTTGGTTGACAAAATGTCAACACTTCTACAGATTTAATACCGTGTCTTAGAGAGCTCTTGAATAATAAGCAACCCTTTCATCACAATTGATAGATAGGCAATTGATAGATAGGCATTTTCTAAGAAAATATGTGCTATAAGCAACACGCCAATCTTCAAGCTCACAGCACGTACATCACGATGCAACACATAGTGAGATCTGCTATTTCCTTTGCACAAACGCTACACCCAACCAAATGCAAGCATTAGACTTCCAAGGTTTGATCAGCCTCTCTGTAAATGGTGATGTTGTTTCCACATTTTTGGGGCTGGAGAAGCCATAGCGAGGATGGTTAGATGAATGACAGCCCTGCTGCGTTGAGGAACAGATGATCCCAGAGGTTGGCGTGAGAGACGTACAGTACAGAGCATTCATGTCTGGGGTCAAAGTCCTCTCTAAATCTCCCAGGAGAAATACATGAGCTAAATTGAGCTGAAACAAAAATATATGGCATTAAAAGGGATTCCAGGGAATGGATCCTGCAACTGTCCAGTTCCCTCGTCTATAGGCCTACAGTATATGTCCATAACATATACAGAACATTTTACATTTCCCTTTGTGACATGCACTAAGCACTTAGTTTCAACTTTTCAGGCCTTTCTTTCTTTTTTGACACGTGACAGACACGCATCAAAGGTTGTTTTCTGCCAGTATTAACTTAACTTAACTGACTAGGCCATCGGCGGACCCTTACGTTTTCTTAACCCTCTGAGATTTGTTGTGGAGGTCAGACTTCCTCTCTAAAAGTACACATGGTGCAAGCTGTGACAATACATCTCATCACAAAACCCCAACGTTATTGGGGTTATTGAGCTGTCAACATGCCGAGAAGTGACACAAAGTGTGTGCACGCACGCACGCACGCACGCACGCACGCACGCACGCACGCACGCACGCACGCACGCACGCACGCACGCACACACACACACACACACACACACACACACACACACACACACACAGAAAGAAATCACTACAGGAACTCAGTTTGGCGCTTCCTCTTTCTTAGTCCACTTCTCTCAGGTGCTTCTGTGTGATCAATTCATAATGTTCTTTGTCCCCTCCTAGAAATGTAGTGCAGTTAAACGTACAATATTTGTCTTTTAAATAGCCTAGTGGAGTAAAAGTATCCCAAAATACACTTTTTCCTTTTTTCTGTAAAGCACTTTGCGCTGCACTCAGAATGAAAGGTGCTCTATAAATAAAGTATATTATTATTATTATTACTTGAGTACAATACTCAAGTAAATGTACTTAGTTATGTCCACCAGCTGCATGGCCACATGGCTGATCACATTGACACGTAACATCCAACGCCTCATCGCCACACCTATTATATATACACACAAAATGACCTATGTTAACATGCAAGGACGCGATTGAGGACTCCATTTTGAGGCATTTCGAGGCATTGTTATGACACTAATAACCACCCAGGTTTGGGGCCCTTTACAGTACACACCAATCACACACACAAACATGGATGTGTTGTTTACTGTTATTTATATGTCACCACTGTGCACATCTTTGCTAAGAAGAGCGTGTTGTTGAGTCACCATGATCTTCAACCTGCAGGCTCAGCATCCATCCATCCAGCCAGCTAAGGAAGCAAGTCACATTCCTTCTGTTATTCCCTCTCTAAGACACCATAAAGACATCATTAGCTGCTGAAGTGTCCTATTCCGTAGCGTTATAGTTGGAAATGGCATTCGGTGGACGTGGATGATATGACTCTCGTTAGCCTGCAGAGTAGAAGACGTCATTAAAATGATGACAATGATAACGTAGAGTCGTAGACTACCACTCTTTTTTTATTAAAAGCCACTCTCCTATAGCTTTATGAAAGAAAGGCTGATAGAAGGCTATAAAATGCAAGGTCTGGAGACTGGAGGAAGCAAATAATTGTCTTTCCACTTATCAAATCTATCAGTCTGCAGTTTGGTGTGTCTCATTCGGTGTGTGTGTGTGTGTGTGTGTGTGTGTGTGTGTGTGTGTGTGTGTGTGTGTGTGTGTGTGTGTGTGTGTGTGTGTGTGTGTGTGTGTGTGTGTGTGTGTGTGTGTGCGTGCGCGGCCGTCTGTGTGTGTGAGTCTGTGTGAGAGTTTGAAATGAAGGGGCTCTGTGATTTGATCTCTTGTGTCATGCACATGCATGGGTTCCCGTAGGGGAGAGGTGAACGTGCTATGGACTTACATGGGTTCCCGTAGGGGAGAGGTGAACGTGCTAGGGACTCGGCTGATTGAGGGCACACAGAGAGCAGAGCAGGGATGTAACACAGACAGAGTACATGGATGGATGGATGCACATGCTGAGCATTGCGTCATAAGAGAGACTTTATTCAGCATCAGCTCCCTGCGAGTAGAATAATGAATAGGACAGTCAGGAACCTTTTTTCTCTTTCTCTCTCTTGTTTAACCTCTATAGCATCCAAGTATATCTGATCTGAACTGTAAGTACTGTACAGCATGTTCCACCATATCAGGCCCTGTATATAAAAACTAGACCGGGAGGACTTGGAACGGTACATGAACTAATAGACGCACGCACACATGCACAGATAGACAGACAGATAATCTGTGCATTTGTAGGATATACAAATATAAATAGTAAATCAATTTGATTGATTTATTACTATATCAATTTGGTGGAATCTTGATTCCACCATGGTTTTATCGTTCAGGAAAGACATTCACACTTTGGATAATATTCCATTCATTGGTTTTATGTTTTATGTCAAAGCATGTTTTTGGAAAATACCATTCAGTGTTTTTAAATGACAATTTGGAATTGAACATTGCACCAAGGGAACCTTGGCCGCTGTTCAGACTAAACATTAGCACTAATGTCACTTTTCCATGTAGTCCTGGCTCGCCACTCCTCTAGGCCTACTTTACTCAATTTACATTGGTTTTCCAATACATAGTACCCCCTCCCTCCCACCAGAGATGATCATCATAGCAATGCCCATGGTCACTGCTGTCTGTCTAAACAGTGCTGAAGCTTATGCTGTCTGGACACAATCTCCATTTTAACCTATAGGCCATTGAACCCCAATCTCTCACTCGCTAGACCGACACATAACCTGTCATGCCAATAGGGCTGAGCCCGATTGGCAGGACTGTTGTGGGTGGGCCAGGTCTTGGCTGGGTGCTACAATAGGCCTATCTCACAGCCCCCTTTCCACGCCCCCTTCCGGTAGCTAGTGGTGTCATTTAACATTAGGCATTTACACCTTTTTTCTCTGGAGAATCTAAGTACATTTCCTAATGTTAAAATGTCAAAGACCGATAATAATATGAAGAAAACACAATGGTATAACAACTCAAATAAGTAGAATAAACCTTACCTTTACAAAACGGTAGTTTGTGGCTTGTGAAAATACCTCTTTTAACATGGAAGTCTATGGACCGCAGAAAAAATAACACCATTAGCTCCAAAAGGGGGCGGGGAAATGCTGTGAGATAGGCCTATTGGCAGGGCTGTTGTGGGTGGGCCAGGTCTTGGCTGGGTGCTACAATCAGAGGCAACTGATCTTGTGCACTAAAATAGTCTATCACACAATGTATGGCTCTATTCTGTTTGACATTTACAGCAACAAACAAACATTTGATGTGTATACTTGCTTTGTCCAAACTATAAAGGCCCCTATTACTTTTGATGGGAGTCCAGTGCAGATTCATAAGCCCATATTTGCTCTATCAACTGTTTTAAGTCAGACAGAGTCACTACAGTCATTCTGATTCTGACCGCAGTGATTCTGACCGCAGCAACACGACCACCGCATCTCCTTTCCAGGTGATGTTGTAGCTTTTGCTGTCTGCATTTCTCCTTCCACCTGCGATCTCTCATCTCAGGCAGCCCGCGAATCCCACTCTAGAGGTGTGTCTTTTTGTTCTGCTCTGAACTACTGAGCATGAGGAGCCCTGAGCATCAGGAAGTTACCTGAGCGGGTCTGGTATAGGGACTATAGGGTTCTGAGTCAACATAGAACAAATATAAGCATTCCTGCAATGGCAAATGAAATGAACAGATATCACGCCTCTCTGACTGAGAGGATAAGCCTGCATTCGATTCACACACAATGGTGGGTACCAACTGTCACCCACCAATGGCCGCCATCTTAGAGCAGAATGGTATACAGCAGTGTCAAGGCACTCTAAAAATGTATGGATTTGCAATCGAAAATACATATAGATCATCTTTTTTCGGCATGCGACGCTGTCGTGTGACAGAGCATACATTTGGCATTTTAGTGGCCTGCTGGTACAGCCAACAAATAGGCAGTGAAGCCTCCCTGGGAATGGAACACACACACACACACACGCACGCACGCACGCACGCACGCACGCACACACGCATACACGCACGCACGCACGCACACACACACACACATATACACACACAGCATCAGTAACCTGATTACCCATAGCTGTCAGGCTGGATAAGGCCAGGGCAGGGAGCTCTCCAACACTTCCCATCCTCAGTATGGGACGGTCCTGCTCCGCCAGTCTGGAGACGGACTCGGAATAAGATGGTCGCAACAGCGCACAGGGTAGAGAAAGCTACAACACAGAGGACTATATCTCTGTAGGCAGCAGGTAAGACGGCGGCTAATGTATGAAGGGTGTGCTGTTATGCTGCTGCAGTGCTGAAGTTGTTATGAAGTTGAGGTCAGCTGTAATTGGTGAAGTGTGTGTGTGCGTGCGTGCGTGCGTGCGCGCGCGCACGCGTGTGTGTGTTATTATGATTATCAGGCATGTGACCTTTAAATCCCTTTGAAATGTATGGCATCTGAGCATGTGTGTGCGCCCGTCCGTGCGTGTAACATAGTACATTTGTGTGTGTGTGTGTGCGTATGTGTCCACGAGTGCATTTAGTTTGCCCGTGCCTTTGTTTGTCTCATCATATACTATCCTCTATATCCTTTCACTTACATTTTTATAAATTTTCTGAACAATAACAAAAAGAAGAAAAACACATACAGTACAAACAAACATGAAAAGATAAATAAATAAAATAAAATAAAGTCGACATTGCGTTTAAAAACTTTGCATGTTACATCCCATATTCCCAGGCATACCGTTGCTCCTCCTTCCCCCATTCCCTTATTCTGTCTGTTCCGTCCCAAATACTGTCCATTTGGACCATTTGTCCTCCATCTGTTCTTCCTGCAGTCTCAGACGGTGTGTCAGTTTCTCCATGAGATGTATCTCCTGAATCAACTCCTCCCATTGTCCCTGTGTTGGAGGTTCTATCTGTCCCCATTTTCTTGTTATAGATTTCTTTCCTGCCGCCAATAAAATGTTTACCAGATATCTATCCTCTCCTCGTATCTTTCTATACTATCCTCTTTCATATAAACCTTCTCCATGGGGGACATGACCACACTGACACTCAATACGTTTCATATAAACCTCTCCATGGGGGACATGACCACACTGACACTCAATACGTTGCCTGATAAGGGATAACAAAAGTACACTACTATGAAAGGGATATGCAGAAAGTAAGTATGAGTAAAATGGAACAGGAAAGGAAACCATGAGCAGGAAAGGGGCGAGGGAGGGAGGACTCTCCAAGGCAGTCAGTCACACAGTCAGTTCATTTAACTCAGTCACCAAGGGGAGGGCCACAGGATACAACTTAGTGGGTGGACCCAGATGACATGCACACAGCCGCACACACACGCACGCACGCACGCACGCACGCACACACGCACACACACACAAACACACACACACACACACACACACACACTAAGCCTCTCTCCATCATGCTGTTTCTCTCCCCGAACTACAATGTATTTGGTATTAATTTAGACTAGACGTTTATGTAGGTGGATTCTCATTCATATAGGTTTAGGGCTATAGAGCAGGAGATCCCTCTCGTGCGCGTCTAACATTCAACCCTTTCCTTCCGTTTTAACTGGTTTTCCACAGAATTGACCGGGAAAATTGCGCACAAGGGCAGCTGGACGGGTCGCTCTCTGAGACCAGTAACAGGAGCTACAGGACTCAGGCTATACTGAAACGTGGGGGGTGAGGGGGTGCAGGGCAGAGGACTCTGGGGGTCCCCTGTATACTCTGGAAACATGGCAGAGTGCCCAGCACTGAATCCCACCGACCCACCCCGCGTGGTGGTCCACAGTCCAGGGGACAGGGTTTCATCTGAGGCTGTTCCGTTAGCTCCCAGAATCAGACCATCGGAGCTGAAGTTGACACGGGGTCGGGCATTGTCCAAGTCGGACTCTGACTTGCTTGCCTCCCCAGCTGGAGGGGAGGACAGAGCTGGTGCCTCCCCAGCTGGAGGGGAGGACAGAGCTGGGGTCGACTGCAGGAACTCGGTGGAAAGCACCAGCTCTGTTAAGCGGCCGTCCATGGAGCACTCACCCTCCTTCGCCTCCGAGTGGGATGAGGTAAGAGTGAAAGGACAGTGGATGGACAGCAGTGACCTTGTTACAGCGTTTCAAACGTGTTTAGTATGAGTCTGTTTCTCTCTCTCTCTCCCTCTCTCTCTCTCTGTGTGTGTGTGTGTGTGTGTGTGTGTGTGTGTGTGTGTGTGTGTGTGTGTGTGTGTGTGTGTGTGTGTGTGTGTGTGTGTGTGTGTGTGTGTGTGTGTGTGTGTGATATGTGTTTTTGCGTGAGTGTGTGTGTGCATGTGTGAGAGAGAGTCAGAGAGAGAGAGAGAGAGAGAGAGAGAGAGAGAGAGAGAGAAAGCAGTAGTTGTAGGCTTTCGGAGGAGCAGAGAGAGCATATCAACAGATAGACATAAAGGAATGTATGTTCAGACTGGTTGACTGAGAGCTAGTGTGACAAAACGTATACACATTAAGTTAGGAAAGAGAGGAGAGGCAGTAAAGAGGGAGGCAAGAGAGAAATAGTAGAGATTATACAGTATTACTGCAAAAGCAAGATAAGGATTCATAAGAGACAGACAGACTGATTAAAAACTAGTTTGAGAACTAGTCTGGTGAGAAAACAATAGAAAAGCGCAGTCATTGGAACACAGATCCCTGGAATCAGCTAAATCTAACTGATACACCTTGGCAAGACCCCAGAGCAAAAGAAGTGGCAAAGTGTAGGTGTAGTAGCAAAAAGTGTGTTTTGAAGAAAACGCGAAAATCTAGTCTGGCACAAATGGCCGGGACCTACGGCATATGTGGAGTTGCGTCATGATCCAAGGAATCCAGGGAAAAAAGGTTCAAGAGTTATCGGCCAAAATGTGAACCGGGCTGTTATAGTGCCACCATGAGGCAGATTTGAAATATTTGGGGTGGAGGGTCTTCCTAGGTCTACTGGCAGTGTGTGTGCAAAGTTTCACAATCAGCAATCATTCATGTCTATCGTTCACGATTTGTAGCGTTTTGTGCAAATCAGGCCCCTGCAGCAAAATTTGAAAGCCAATCATAGCTTAGGAAGGGAAGGGAATAGGAAGGGAATGTGGAAAAGCTGACAGATACTGCATGCGTGAGTTTTGGACAAAATCTGTAGGATAGTAGCCAGGCAACAAGTGTGTTTGGCATAGCCATATGGGAACAGAATTTTGACTGTATGAGCTATCGGCCAAAACGTGAATTGGACTGTTATAGCGGCAACATGAGGCCAATTTGAAATTGGTTCTTCTTTGGTCTACTGGGAGTTTGATGGTCCAACAGTGCCTGCCTCACAGGAGCGATAACATAATCCCTCACCTTCAGGCCTCCTGGCGGGGATATACAAATTATCCTGTAGTGATCTAGTGATGCAGGAAGGTAGAGAAGGGGAGAAGGCAGAGCCAGGAGAAGGAGGCCACAGGAGTCCAGCAGTATCTTTGGTACATCGCAGTAACTGCTACCCAGGCTGTTGTCAGCAGTGCCTCCGGGGCGAGCGCTGAATGCATGAATGGCTTGATCATTTCCTCCGACCTCCCTGTACCAGCCTCGGCATCTAACGCTAATTGGGCTTGTGCTGTCATCCTACATCCACTCAGCCTGCTTCCCAAGGGCCAGCAGCCCACGCTCTCCACTGTCTTCCTCTCTACCTCCCTTGCTCCTGTGCTCTCTCCCGCCTCCCTCCTTCCTTAAGCCTCATTTAGTCGCATGACCATCTCCTGGGTTCTTGCACAAATTTTAAAAGTAAAATTGAGTGCTTTTTCAGGCCTTTTGAAGACCTCAGCAATTATAATTTAAACCCCACAAAATGGCACTAGGCCTAGTGCCTAAAATAGGTGCTACACTCCCGTTGACTCCCATTATGAAAGATTTAAGTATACAAAAGTTGAATATATAAATACGCCACAATAATTTAAAATACATCTGCCATTTGAAAGTTTAAACAGAGACCTGGCTCAAGGGTGCTAATTCCCTTGATCACGGGCAGTGGCGTGCACAGACATTTAGAGGGGCAGGTGCTCAAGTGAAAAAAGGGCACCTTGTGCAGCGTGTGGAACCGGCTGGTTGCCTTAATAGTGTGAAATGTATAGATTTTGGCCTTATATGGCCAGTACAGAATGCATTCCATGTCGATCTGACCCCGGATGCCAAAGCACCAGCGCTCGCCCAGCAGTCTGCCGTCACCGAGGCGGATGTGTGTGCATGCGACGCTTCTCGCCCTCAGGCTTCTTACTGGTAGATTGGATATTACAGTGTCAAATTATGAAATATAAATCAGAATCTTTTTCACTTTAGAGTGGAAGTACCAGTACATAGAAGTTATGTTATGAGTTGTACACAAAAATGTGCACTATCCAGTTATGACAGAACATTTAAAGTCAAATAATTTAAAATGTAATAAAATTATTCTATATATTTTCCCTACCGTGCCGCTATAGCAGCGCATACGTGCCTGAGCTCTCAGATTGGATTCTAGCACATTCATTAATTCCAGAAGTGCTTGGTTCTAATATGGCATGCGTGTCACGTAGCCTAGTGATGGTTGAACCAGTAGTGCTCAGTCACGACCCACAGGGTGATTAACATTAACTTTATCTGGTTGGATTCCTGTATGTTGCTGACGGCCACTAAATCTATAAATAGCCTATTAACAAAGGGGGAAAGGCAGCTTTGTATTATAGGATATAACCCCCATTACGTTTCACTTTAGTTTTTAATGGATTGCGACATGAACGTCTTTTGGCATAAATTGCTCTTTGCCTTGCTGCGCCATTTTTTTCCTCCAAATATTTTTCACTGAACTTGTATTTCATTTCATAAATAATCGACGTTGTGAGCTAGATCAGCTATTTTTGGTAAAGAGCTTTGTTGCTGAGCGCGATGCGATGTGAGCTTGTAGATCTGCTATTTTCGGGAAATGGTTCCCCGAGAAATGCTAGGGTTCAAGAGGTTAATAAAAAATCACACCCGTGTGAACTGAGTGGTGCGGTGACGTCACACACTAACCATAGCAACCGTGCTCATCTGTACGTGGCCCCACGTACAGGTACACAGGTACACGGGTACAGACACGGGTACAGACAAAGCTGGTTATTGGAGTGGTTTGCACCACTCAAAAATATAATAAAAAAAGAAAAAGGACACAAACACTTGGCAGACTTAATTGGAGCCCCATCATTACGTCCTACCATTTTCTACTAAACACAACTTTTGCAACTGCTCATAACATCCCTTAACATTTTCAGATTCCACTCACTTGTATAATGACTGAATTCCAAACATTGCTGGGCCACAATAATCTACCTGGCCTGGCGGACACCTGTGTTCTGAGTAGGACATACTTCTAAATGCGTGCTATTAGACAGTCATTTTATGGTAGGCCAGAAGTAGCCTGGCTAATAAGCCAGACCGAATCAGCCGTTGTGTGATATTAGTCTGGCTTATTAGCCAGGCTAGGCCAGAAGCGTAGCGTCCATTGGGCCACTGTGGCACAGGCCCAGTCAGTTGAGATCTTGCCCATGTCTAGCTTCTGAAAGACGTGGGTGAAAAAAAAGAAAAACAACAAAAGATACATTGGCAGTCCCTCACTCCTGTGCATGCAAAGTTTTGTTGTAGCCAACCACAGCAAGCCACCTTTGTTTTCAAATGGCCTCCACCCATCCACTGGTGTTGCCCCCCCTGCGCGAGATTCTAATTAGCCCAGTCACATTTTTAATCCACGCTACGTGCCTGCGGTAGGCCACTCCGCATGACAACTTTCCCATTAGCCTTAAACACGTCATCAGAAAATGTATTACCAACAGCAGGTGTACGGTCAATTTAAGACAATTTATGTCTTTAATTTCCCCCGAATTTATTTGTAGAAAGAAGAAGCATGAACCCTGGTATTCACGGCGCACACTGTCCTTGGCTTTTATTCTGCCTGGCTGTCTGTCGTTGCCATCGCTGCCACACTAATGGCAGTCCCCCACCCTGCTACTGTACGCCAACACCTTCATCTGTTGAGCTTCTATTACTTCGCTTCATTGGAGGATATAGTGCTGCACGAGCAGCCATGACATGTCTCTTTGATTGTCATTTTTCCAGGAGCGTGCCTGAGGCGATGTCACGTAAAATGCTGTGGGCTGTTGACTCGTAAATAGATACTGCACTGTATGTATATTTAATTGTACGTCAGTGTACAGTATGTTCCCAATAGTGATGCTGCTGTTGACTCCATAGTAATATCTTTGTTAAAAAGCTTTTTTTTTTAACTCTTGCACAGCAGTGAAAACACTATATATAGGGCAGTGGTTCCCATTTCCCAAACGCTTCAGGTCAAGACCCAAAAGAGATATTAGACTTGGACCCAAACTAGTGAAAATAGCAGATCTACAAGTACACAGTGCAAAATTGGTCCGTGGCACAAATGGTTCCCGACCCACTGTTTGGGAAACAGTACTATAGGGTACATCCAAGATACATGAATGCAAGCTGGCCTTGTGCTCATCTTGGCAAAGGTCACAAACACATACGTATTCCCCTCTGTCCAGTCTATGCAGTATAATGCCATTAGAGTACACTGTGCTGTCTGGATAGTGAGGGCATGTTGCTCATTTTCGACTTGCTTGTGTCTGTGCGGTGCGGCCACTTCGTACTGTATTTATTGTCTGTTCATATCTTCCATCAAGGACAAGACAAGAAAGTGAAAAGATAATCAGAAAGAGAGAGTAGAATATTAAGACAATTATGTAGCCTATACTGTAGGTCTGTTGTGGACAAACATATTTCCTCTCGGGGAGAAGGAATAGATCAAGATTGCTCTGATGAAGGCTCTGAGTACTTCATCCTCCATTGATTTGGAATTTGGGATGTGCTACCTTTTGAGTATTTTTTTAAATTCCTATCTTTATTAAATAGACAATGCTTATTATAAGGAAATCATCACAGAAGGACCAAACAGCCTGGCTTAGCCAGGGCTCTCAAGCCCCCCCCCCCCCCAATTCCCCAAGAGGGCAAAACTATTGTATCACTTCTTCTACACAGGCCTGCTACACTTTAATAGTTACGCTGATAGGTTACGTTGGAAATAGCAGTGTAGAGCAATCCTTGTAAATCAGCTGTTAAGGGTTTATGACCAGGTGACAGCAGGACATTTCTAATGCTCTACTATTTTGTACAAATGATATAGGCACATTCGGCATTCTATAAATTCCTCCCACTACAGTCTTGCTCCGCCCTCTGCCCTGTCCCCTGTTCCCTGACCCCCTCCGTCCCCCTTGCCCTCTGACAGTAAGTATTGTTTACTCAGACATTGGGTGGGGTGTCCTGTTCTCAAGGGCATCCTGTTTTGCAGCTGACCCTCCCCCAGTAGTGAGTGCGTGCGTGTGTGCGTAGAAGTGGACTGCCTCCAGGCCGTAGCTCTGGTACATACGTAGCATTAAGGAGAACTCCTGAATAACGCTATATGGACCAGACACGGGAGCTCAGCCACAATGTAAACACTGCCGGGCACAGAAGGTCAGATTCATTAACCTCTGCCTCTCTCTCGACCCATTGTACACACGCACAGAAAGATTGGGGGCACCAACAACTATGAGCTTTGAATAACATTCAGTGAGTGACAGGGCAGGCTGTTTAGCATCTTACTCAAAGGCAATTTGACAGAGTGCATTCACCCATTCACACGCACATTCATACACCGATGATGGAGGAAACCATGCAAGGCTACACATCGGGAGCAATTAGGGATTCAGTGTCTTGCTCAAGGACACCAACTCTGGGGGAGCCCGGGATCGAAATGGGAACCTTGCGATTCCCTTCCGGCTGCTCTACCGGCCACTCTACGGCCACTCTACCCCATGAGCCACTGCCGCCCAAATTGACCCTTACATTGATTCCCTGTGGTTCTGGGTTCTTTCAGGCATAACTTTGGCAGTCTGTGAGCCACAGAGAACTTTGTTTTAATCTCCACACTTCAGTGGGTGCAGCAGAGCTTGAAAAGCTCCACTGAATGTTTCATAGGTACAAGAAGCTGTCTATTTTTGTCATTTTGCTAGAATTACATTACCATGTAACTAACAGTCTTCCGTGGGTGGATGTGTGGATTCTTTTTTTTTTTTTATCGGCTTAAAATCTCTGTTTAGTAATGTACAACAAGCGATGAGGGAAGTAATCTGTTTTTGGACGTATTGTAAAAATACTTATGATTTGTTTTTTAAACTGAAGCTGTCAATTTGTGTCAAATAATTATAGTGGAGTAAAAAGTACATTATTACTTGCGCAAGCAGTGTGCAAGTACTGTGGTCGGCTGCGTATGTAGGCCTGTCCTCGGTGGTCCCTAATTGGCTGTTGATGGTGATGACGTACTAACTCAGGTACGTTTGGTGATCAGCTATGGGTATTGTATGTACGGTATGTCAGGGTAAGAATGGTGGTCCCTTATTGGCTGTTGATGGTGACGTAACTAAGGTACGTTTCAAGGTTGGTATAAGGTCAATAACGGGCCTAAAGGATTTAGAACAGCAGTTGTAATAGACATTAGTTAGTAGCAGTACTTGCGCGCTCTGCTTGTGCTACTTGTGTGCAAGGCGCAAGTTGGCACAAGTTGGCACCAAGTTGGCACCTCAACAGAATGCATTTCTAGTTTCTGTGGCTCCAAAACTATGGAATGCACTTCCCATCACAGTCAGAACTGCAGCCTCACTCCCAATCTTCCGCCGTAGTCTGAAAACCCACCTCTTCAGACTCCACCATGGCCCGTAACACTTGCCCTAGCCTATCCCCTTAGATAGCACATTATGTAGACTTAGATAGTATTTTAAACAGACTTATAGCTTGTTACGTAGACAGCTCTAGAATTGCACTTTATGTAGTCATAGCACTTTATAGTACACATGTATAATATATTATATAGTATAGTATGTATAGTTTACATAGATACTCCACTGTTACGTTCTTAGTCTACGCATGATTCATGATAACTACTTTTTATATATGTGATGTATGCCATGCTTTTGTTATTGCTTAATGTAAGTCGCTCTGGATTAAGAGCGTCTGCTAAATGCCTAAATTGTAAAATTGTAAATTGTGGTGTAGAATTATAAAATATCAGGAAATGGAAACACTCCAGTATAAGGTAAAAAGTACCTTAACATTGTAGTGATCATTGATCATTGTAGTGATCATTGCACAAGAATACTCACACACTGTGCGGAGGACGTACATGTATGATGATGATTAAAAGCAATATGTCTTCAGTTAATCTGTTCAATACACAGAAGGCACAACTATCTAAACTATATAAACACATCTACACAAACACATCTTGCACATGATTGAATAGCTGTATGTGTGCATACTCTGAATTACCCAGTGGTACTGTAGGCATTCTTATGGACGCAAGCTTTTAAAGCCCATGTAATATACTGTGTGTGTGTGTGTGTGTGTGTGTGTGTGTGTGTGTGTGTGTGCGTGCGTGTGTGTGTGTGTGTGTGTGTGTGGGTTGAATGTTCATGCATTTCCTTGCTTGTGGTCGGCAGTGTTTTACATAACACCAGTCACCAGGGACCTGTGGTGGAAATTCCCACGTGGAACGGATTCTAAGAATATTCAATATTATATGTAAATGATAACTTATGCATCATCAGGTTAGCTTAAAGCTCTTGTACTTCATGACAAGACCTGGTTAAAAATGCACAGTGACACAAAAACTCATGCATGCGCCATATATAGCCTATTGAACATCAATAAGTAAAATCTGTATCAAATATCTCTTTAATAGCTTAGGCTACAGTGGCCACATTTCCAAATCCTCGTGCCTGATTTATACTTGGTTGTGCGGTGTGTTGCGCACTGAAAATAGCCAATCTACAAGCTCACAATGCGTCGAGCTGTGATACATTGTGAGCTTGCAGATCAGCAATTTCTGGTGAACAATAACACCACGTATAACTCAGGCTTTATTTCTTTGCTCGGGTGATTTCAATTGTAAGAGACGTATGCATGCACGTATGCACTGGTTTATAATTCATATGGCGGGCTATGGTAGAGTGGGCATATCCTAAGATTTGGTTTGACAGATGTGTACATGAATACGAGCGGTAATGAAAAAAGAAAAAGAAAAGCTTCCATCTACCTGCCACATTTTCCTCTGAAGATTCTCGTCATCAGGCGGAAGACGAAGATAATATGCCACATCTGATTCAGAGCTCTGCTAGTTGATGCTCATGACCCCATATACACTCTCCCAGACAGACAGGGACTGTGATGATCTTGTCATGAAAAGAGGGAGAACTTAAGCTATATAGTGTGAAAACCTCTCAAGATTTACGTTTTCTTCTTCCCTTTTTTACAACGTGGCTCTAGAGGTACTGTCCGGAAGATCTGGCCTGTCTGACAGAGATTCCGTGAATTTCTAGATAGATTGATAATGGAAGTGAACAGGTGTCAGATCAGATTAGGCCAAAACCTTGGCCTAATACAGTCATACGTCATAGTTGACTGTGATGCCATAGACTGACCCTGTCTTGTTTTCCTTGCCCTAGCTCAGTGGTTCCCAAACTGTGGTGCGTGCACCCCTTGTGGTGCGTGAGCGCCTTCTAGGGGGTGCGCGACATGGTTTTATTTAAAATATATTAACATATTATGCCAATATATGGCAAGTATATACAGAATATGGCCTATGCTGCATATATATGCCAGATATGTGCATATATGTGGATAAATAGGAAATATATGTCTCTATATAGCTTATGCAATTTATATTTCCATGTGGGGGGGTGCGTCAGGGAAGGAAAAAACACTCTCATTTCAACTGAAAATTAGTGTTTTTCCCCCTACCTCCTTACACTGAGAGGTACAGGGTCAGTCTGTAAAAAATATAATATCACACTCGTGTGAACTAAGTGAGTGGCGCTCTTATCATTCATCATACATACATCACATTCCGTGCTCAGCCAATCAGCTGAGCTCATTCCGTGCTATACGGACAGACACACATACACAAAAAGCTATGCCTAGGAGCTGCATAGGAGCGGCTAGCGGTAGCGCTGCTATATACCTGTATAGTATAGGCTTATATTAGATTCTCATATCCTGAAATTGAATTTTTCTGGAGATACAAGTCTGTTCATCACAGGAAGGGAGAGTGAATACACCTGAATGAGCAGCAAGGCTTACCGTTGACATTATGCTCCCATGACAAACCAGTACGCTGATCCCTTAACACCCAGACAACGACTCTATACCTCCTCCTATTGTCAGGGAGGTGTCTCTGTATCGTTTGCGACAGTCAGTCACTCATATGATACAGTCTGTCTCTAGCGAAAATGTAACTAATTCAGTAGCAGTAACAATAGCGTTTTCTCTCAGTCAGTTGATTCTTCATATCCATATGAGTGAAACGGCCGGGATGACATGTTTATTTTTCAAACACAGTTATTATATAAGGCGATCTAAAATCCCCCTATGGGGATTACAATGCAAATAAAAAGTACATGAACCCGTGGATTTGCGCCCTCTACCGATATTGACGTCAGACTTCGGTGCTCTATTTGGAGATGCTTGTTTTTATGAAGCATACACTTAAAGGTGCAATCCATAACATTTTGTCTGTGAATAAAACATTATTTTAAACAATCTGTAATGACAGGGTATGTTAATACAAAATAACTAACAACTGCTTCTCAAAGCTTCTCAACCTTTTTATGTTCCTGTAATTTTTGCCATAGCAGTTATTTTAGGACAGAAAGCAATCTCTGCCAGATGGTGGGTTATGTCATTTCAGAACACTTCATATCCAAGAAACAGTTGTGCAAACACGAGCACCATTTGCTAGAATTAGGACACCAAGCATAGCATAATATAGAATGAATAGTCCATCTGTGTTTATTGACGCTGAGGAAGTAATTTAGCTTGCAGATGAATTTATAATATTCAGTCAACATGACTCATCCTGCAATTATTTTTGCACAATTTGTGTATAGGCACATGAACAATACTGCACAGGGATGTGAATTATCCATTAATGCATTCATTGTTAATTGCTAAGATTTGATAAGCTTATCGATCCCAGTTAGTTGATAAGCGGCGTTTTTGTAAAAAATCTGAGAATCTTAAAGGTATATTCAGTGATTTCACTTAATTCAAATATCACTTATTTTTTCTTATTTTTTGGATAATCCTCCCTACTATAAAGTGTGCTGACCATATAAGGAGTTCCTCCCTGTCCCCAGTGAGCCCCTGGAGTCAAAAAACCCTAGTTTCAGTTTGGGCTTTGGGTGGCAAAGCTTTCATCCAATCAGGATGAGAGGGGCCTTCCTCCAATCATGATCGAGTGGGGTGGGCCTTGGTGCACGTGCTGTTGGTCTGTTGTGCCCCCCCCCCCCCCCCCCCCCACTGTAGTGCGTGCATGTGCACATCTTGTTACCAGGGCGGACCAGGGTTTTTTCAAAATCACCCAAATCACTGAATGCTCCTTTAATTTCCCTCAATGTCTAACATACAAATCTACATTTTACAGAAAATTATACAAAAGGCATATTATATTCCTTGATCAAAAAATTATTTGACCATTGACGATACAGGGCCATGGCAATGGCATCTTTGCATGTGTGTTTCTCGGCCACACGCACGCGGAGACAGCATTAGATTACATTCAAAGAAAACCGCACCCAATGATAGAACGCATACTTTTCGATTAATTACGATTAGTAATTAACTGTTAACTTTAACCGGCTCATTTCTTAACGGCGATTAATCAATAAACTATTAACATCCCTAGAGTCAAAAGATCATTCTATTTTCTTGAATCTTTCCAGATTGGATTAAATTGGCAACCCACCTCAAAATGTATGGAATGGACCAGTAGGCATGCAGGCTTGCAGGTGAAAAAAGGCCTGGATAACACAAGTGGAAAAAAACTGGTCAACTAAAGAAAAGGCAACTCAAACAACATGACTTTATAGCGAGGTACAGGTGTCAGCCTCTCCCCATGGCAGCCCAGACTGCCCAGTGATCCCACAATCAAACTTTCCCCTTTATATAGTCAGTACAGACTCATGGCTATATGTAATCAACCAACCCCTAGCAATCCACTCAAGATGCTCATGCTCCCCATAATGTAATCAGCTCTTCAAGCACCATACACACACACGCACGCACGCACGCACACACACACACACACACACACACACAACAAGGCAGCTCCCCCCAATAACAGCATCATCTGTGCAGATAAATTACACGCATTGTATGTCCCAGCAGAATGTGCACCTTCTGTGCATGGGAACCCACGGGCGGTTATTTGCACTACGCAAACTACGCAATTGCGTGCTACGTGCAGTCGTGGTGGACTCGGTGGAGCCCATAGGAGTAAGGAGCCCCAAGGCATGGCCCCCTGGGCTGTCCTGAACACAAGTCTTTGGGGCAAAACTTCATATTATTTACCAATTACCATGCTGTGTGTAACCAACAAAAGTGCGTTCTTTCATGGCATGCTCCTTGGCAGCACTCGGTGAGTAAATTGCTATTAATGCTGGCTTAGCCATGGGTCGGACCCAAGGGGGCAGGCAGACTTTCCAACGTTGAAGCTCTGGGTCCTAGTGGTAGGAGGAGGGACTACAGGCGGACCCGTGGATTCATGGCCGGGAAACCCCGTGCAGCTGGGCTTTAACGTTGAGCGCTCGGTTGCCCTACGTCACTCAGGACCTCAAAGTTGAGGTCCTGGGAGGGACTTCCGGCAGTCTTCCGGGTGCTTCAAAACGCCACTGAGCAACTTCCACTGACATGAATAGCTGGGGGGGCGGAGCTTCGCGCCAGTTCAGTCTCTATTATATATATACTCTATGGTCGGACCAGAGCTAGGGTTCACATGACGCACATAGCCTACAGTCATGGAATTGTTCCTGGGCTAATGCTGCTGGCTAAAGTTTTCTTTCCTACAACTTGCATTGCATCTGTCAATTGGAACACAGTCACCGACTCACACTCAGCCTAAGATTTAGACTACTATTCAACAATTCAACTCACACTGCTGCTCACAGATGCGTTGCTTCGTTGCCGTCACAATTTCACAAACTGTCATTATCTTCTCTTGTTGCACAAATGTTACATGGTCTACTCAGCTGTTTGCAAATCTAGGCATATTTTGTGAAGACAATACAATATGATGACCTATGCTATGCTGAGCTTGCCTTGTAGAAGCATTTTTTCGAGAAAATCACAGATTTCCTGCCTGGTAAATTATTTGGAACGGTTTGACTACCGACTTGAGTGAAGTTCTCCTTAAGTAACCGCAGGTGCGGCAAGCAAGGAATCTACTCTTAATTAATTGAACGTATGACACCACCTTGAAATATCAAAGACATTATGAATACCAGTAATTGTAAATCGGGTTCCCCACATAACAAGTCCCACAATGAGGTACGAGAAAAAGTTCCCTTCCCCCAAACACAGGGAAGTTTATTAACATTTAAGAGTAGGCTATAAAGCTTCACTGCAAATATTCAATGACAGATCAATAAAATATATAAATTCAATTTAAATATCAATTAGGGATGCTCCGATCAGGTTTTTTGGGACTGATTGTTTTACTCATGATCAGCCGATACCGATCTTGGCAAATTTGAATATTTCAAAAAATTATTATATTTCAAAACCCACATTAAAACTGTTCCTGGCTGTCACTGTGTGTGGGGAGGAAGAGGAGAATGTTTAGGCCTGTCACAAAAATGAAAAATGATATTATACTATATATCTGATTGATATTTATGCCACTTAAATGGTGTGAGAGATTGGTTTTCCAGAAAGGTAAATTGCCGATCACAGATATATCGTCCAGAACCGATAGGTGGCCGATTATCGGAGCATCTCTAATATCAATTCCTATACAAAACCATAATCATCAGTATAAACACTGCAGACTGTTGAAGCCCCAAGTTTACATATAGAATGTATCAATACAAAGTTACAAACACAACTATAAAACAAACTGGCTGTATTCGGGCCAAGTAGGATAGACGACAAGCTTGAATTATCCTCTTTTAATCAACAAAGTGTTTGTTTCATAAACATCCACCGTAGACATGTTATGAGCTAGGTGATTTTTGTCACCAAGTGTTCGTCAAAGTCACTGAACGGCCCTGCGTACCACCTGTTTCGTATTTTCACATAATGCAGGAGGCAGCAGCATATGACCCGTTAATAAAAACGAATGCTTCCAACTCCAACACATAATATCAAGGCATGGAATTTCTTAGCAGAAAGTAGCTCATAACATGTTCTATGGTGGATTTTTAGGAAACTAACGCTTTGCAGATAATTCAAGCTTGCCCTACAGCTGCAATGCTGGTGAGTTTAACATCGTTTAATACAAGCATATCGGAAATTCGATTTGGGCTGTCAATGGAGGGTATACCGTATTGCAACTCTAGATTCATCCCATTATAAAAGTTGCAAATTGCGGCTAACCTGCACACTGCAAGTTCATAGGACCTACTCAATTATGACACGTTATCCAGTATAGGTATTGTACAGTTGGAGGAGGGGGGTCGGGGGGAGCTCACACCTCACACTGTCTTTGTAGCAGCCATCCCAACACACAATGTACAGTAAGTACAAAGGTAATGCATCACTTGGCACTTATGGATTATGGATTTTTCCTGGAGAGTGTTATAGTGCACTTATGATAAACGTAATTGATATGGGCCAGTAAGTTCACTGTGAAATAAGGAGTTACAAATGAATGCATATTATCAAAGCCTTCATCTTTTACTGTTTGATATTCTGATGGAACAGTGTGGTAAGGCAGCTGGCAGGGAGGGAACTGCCTGCTAGGGGAATTGTTGGATCAGGTATATTAAGCATTTTGTGTATGAAGTACACGGATACATCAGTATTCTGAAAGAGAGAACACAGCCAGTCAAGGGAGCAACACCCCGTTTAGTATGACAAGTACAACATTGCCATCTAATCTAATTGTCATCTTAAACAGGTTTCCTTTCAAGGCATTTCACACTTTATTGAACAGTACAGTGGATAGATGGGACAGATGGGGAGGGAGTGTCATGTTATGTAATAATACAGGTCATGACTCATGAGACAGATTTTAATGATGCCTGACATCGCAGGCTCGCAGCAAGGTCTACCTGTCTGAGATAAGATGCCCATGAATTATCTTCTTCGTTTCACTATTAAAGTACATGCCCAAATTATCGGGCAGTATCTCCATACATTATAGGCTATATACATATGCAGTACATTATATATGTGTGTGTAGTGTGTGTGTGTGTGTGTGTGTGTGTGTGTGTGTGTGTGTGTGTGTGTGTGTGTGTGTACTGTATGTGTATGTATTGGATTAAAATGGGTAAGGTTTAAAAAAGGCAAAAGCATGCTCTATTGCACTATATAGGCTATATACATAATGCAGTACATTATATATGTGTGTGTAGTGTGTGTGTGTGTGTGTGTGTGTGTGTGTGTGTGTGTGTGTGTGTGTGTGTGTGTGTGTGTGTGTGTGTGTGTGTGTGTGTGTGTGTGTGTGTGTGTGTGTGTGTGTGTGTGTGTGTACTGTTACTGTATGTGTATGTATTGGATTAAAATGGGTAAGGTTTAAAAAAGGCAAAAGCATGCTCTATTGCACTGGCCTAAAAGTGGGTCCTTAAAAACTGCTCAACATTCTGAGATTTGTGTTTGGTTTAAAAGGGGGGCTTTTTTTGTGAAATCCCAACCTACAATACCTTCATATATTTAAAATCCAAAGTAAGGTTACCAGTGAAAGGCAACATGCCTATTATTCACTGGGGACTATACAAGGCAGAGGCGTCCACCCCCCTGAGTTAGACTAGACCGCATACCTATGTATGTATTTGGTTAAAATGGGTAAGGTTTTAAAAAAGGCAAAAGCATGCTCTGTTGCACTGGCCTAAAAGTGGGTCCTCTAAAACTGCTCCAACTTCTGAGAATGTGTGTTTGGTTCATTAGCCACCAGATGGCATACCTTATAAGTATGTATGTATGTCTGTATGTCTGTATGTATTTAAAAGGGGGGCTTTTTTGTAAAATCCCAGCCTACAATACCTTAATATATTTAAAATCCAAAGTAAGGTTACCAGTGAAGGGCAACCTGCCTATTCACTGGGGACTATGCAAGGCAGAGGCGTCCACCCCCCTGAGTCCAAGTTAGACTAGACCGCATACCTAAACCATGGTCCGAACCCATCCTCTAAAACACAATGGTAAAATGGATATACTTGGTAAAAAATGGACATTAATAAAACAACCTAAAAGAGTAAAAGTTCACAGCAAGGCCTGGATACAATTTATTTAATTGAACAGAAAGATGAACATAAAAATGAATGAGGTGTGAGTGTACTATGTGGGTGTTTGATAGTCAGCTTCTTTCATTTAGACCAGTGGGTGTTACTGTTTGCAATTTATTAATCCATCTATGCTCCATTAGTTTCCGCTGTCCACTGGTCCATCGGACTCCACATTCCAGACCTGAAACGATGAGGTTAGCAATGGGATGGGATTGAAAGTGTGTGTACAGGGTAGTGTGTAGGTCTGCTCGTTTGATGTGATATAGGTGTTGTTTGAGGCGTGTTTCTAATGTGTGACTGGTTTCTCCTATGTAATGTTTATGACATTGTGTGCAGGTGATGATATAAACTATATTGGGGGTGGTCAGAGACAGGGGATCCTGAATGGGGGAGGAAGTGTGACTATGGGGGTTGTTGATGAATTTGCGGGGCTTAAAATGGAGTGTATGTGGCTGTGGGGGCTTGGGAGGTAAAGTGGAGAATGTGGAATGCACAAGGAGGTCTCCCAGGTTCCTGTTCCTTCTGAGTGCAGAGATGACCTGATGTGTGACCTGACCGCATACCTATGTATGTATGTATGTATGTATGTATGTATGTATGTATGTATGTATGTATGTATGTATGTATGTATGTATGTATGTATGTATGTATGTATGTATGTATGTATGTATGTATGTATGTACAGTATTGTGTCATGCTTTTTTCAGAGAATTTTCCCTCCAGAATACGGATGCTAGGGTTCAACTGGTTAAATCTATAAACCATTAATGTCTTTATGGGTTCCTGCCACCCCAGGAATTACTTACTTACTTGGTTTAACTTACTTACACTGATTGACAGTGCTGAGCACCATGACATGAGATATAGGCTTTGCTGGATAACACGATTAATAAATATCACTTTGCAATGCAGTTCTGTCACTTAGAGATGGGATCACTTGATGAAATTGTACACTCCACTCAGATCACTTCAAAACTGTGCCATCAATCCCATCGCCATGTGATTGCATTTTCATCTTTGATTGCTTCCATCCTGCCTCTTCTCACTATTCACTGATAAATAAGCCACTCAGACTGTGTTGTCTGTCAAACATATTTCCACTGGGATATGTCTCACTTGACATTTACCATTCATGCCATGCTAATGACTTCCAGTCCAGACAATTGAAGGTTTTGTTTTATTACATGTGTAGCAAAATTTGCATAAGCTATTGCTGGTTCTGTGTACTGTATATCGTTCCATCCATCATGTCATGAAAGGGTGAACATTTGCATTAAAAAATAACATTCTGGTTGAGGTATCAAGTCTAGTCTCAAAATCTGAAAAAGAAAAAAAACGTTAGACCTGCATCATGTTTATTTTCAACTGCCTTAGAAATATTAGTCTATACGTTATATCATCTACAATCTACATCGCCCATTCACTTTTATGAATGTAATGTGTAGTGAAAACCAGAGGCCTATTGGGTTATACTTAACTGCAGGCTACTAGTTGTTTGTCCATAAGAGCAGAGCAGGTCGAGCAGGTCGCTGTATACATTTATGGGATACATTTATATTTTAAAAAGCCATAACACAAATTAGCTGATGTGTTGTTAGTGAAGTAACCTAAACTGCCTCCTTTTAAAGTTGCGAAACATGTTCAGCGCCAATACCCCGATCCCAAAACATCTGGCGAGCGCAATTTAAACAAGCACGTGTGTTTGGCTGCATGCTGCTGACGCATTTCGGCGTATTAATTGTACAGAGGCTGAAAAGAAGCATTTGGGGTGTGACTGTGAGGTGTATGAAAGGTGCACTTATGCTCGGATGTAATGCTGTCCTGGGTAAGTGTGTGATATAGAATGTAACTGGGTTAATTCAAAGTGGAATATGTGAGGTCTGTATCGCTGGAGGCATATGCCATGCGTCCCACGTGCCTGACTTCCAAATGAATCAAGGCTTTTCCACAGTGTTGATGCCACTAGCAAAGTGCATAGGGCTTTTTCAAACACTAAATATTATATCAAATAACCCTGGCGATGTCTCTAGTGTTTCTACTGAAAGCAGATTCCGTTTTTCATGCTTTTACCGTATGCAGATTTCATCACTGATTTAGAATAGGATTCTGTATCTGTAACGTTTCTAAATTTAGCTCCCTCCCTTGATTTGGAAAGTATGTGCTTAGAATTTAAATCTGTAAGAAATCAATTAATCATGGACCCACATTATTTTAACCATACTGTAGGCCTATGTAATGTTTATTTGAAGTGCAAATAAACAGAATAATGAATACAGAATATAGTGTGAGTTGTCAATTTCCCTTTGTCTGCCTGGATTTGCATATGTGTGGTCATATTGCCATGCTGTGAGTTAATATAGGCTACAGGTTGTCAAAATGTCTCCCTAAAGCATGCAGTATGTCCTCTAGAACTGGAAAGCTAGATGTAGATGAATATAGTTAACTGACTTGCCACATTTGGTATGTTTACATTAATTAAAGTTTGAACTCAAAAATGGAAAAGGGGAAGGTTAGAAAGAATATAATTTCACAAGACGTTGTTTGTAAAATGCTAATACGCGTTTTACAAACAACGTCTTGTGAAATTTCCTTTTCATCGTCTTAAATATATTGTTTCTTCCTTACGGCAAAAAGGTAATGAGCTCTATTTTTGCCAAAAATTGTCAGGATGTTATTAATCTCCTGGAGAGACAGATCTCACAGTTCTCACTCCAGGCCTTCAAATAGTTAGAGTTTTGTCCTGTAATCTAAAGTGTGCAGCTTTGTGCTAGCATAAGAATGCAGTCACCTGACTGTTTCTTTATCCTGTTCAATCTTTGAAAAGGCAATCAGGGTGCACGGTGGCACAGTCAGTCGTGCTGTTGCCCGAGTCACAGCTAGAAGGTCCCGCTGGGGATGCTGTGGGTGCTGGGGGCGTGTTCTCTCCTCCACGTCATCAGTGCCCATACCCGAGGTGGGGTTGGCGAAAGGGCCTTTCTGTGTGGAGTTTGCATGTTTGCATGTTTGCATGTTCTCCCCCTGTTCCCTAAACTGCCTCCCCCTGGCCAGGGAAGGGGAAAGGAACTGGTTGGAATAGCGTGTTCCTTCCACGCGCTACTTCCAACCGGGGAAACTCCCCCCGGTCAGGTGAAAAGAAGCGGCTGGACTCCTCATGCATTGAAGGAAGCATGAGGTCAGTCCGTTGCTCTTCCCAGGTTGGCAGAGGGAGAGTAGAGCCCAGGATTATATTAGATAATTGACACTGGGTAAAAAATGGGTTAGAAAATCGTGGGAGAATGTTTTTTTTTTAAAGAAAGTAAAGGCAATAAAATAGGAGCACGACTGACATGCTGTGTGTTGTTCCATTGACTCTATTAGAGGTTTTAGACTTGATTTGAACTCAAGATTCTTTGGAGAAATGTGTTTTTAAAAGTTTTCAAAAGCTGCAAGATTGTAATTCACCTTATGACCCTGTTGTTCTTTCACTGAGCCGTGCGGTGGATGGGTCGTCATTGAAGTGCGGATCACGTTGGACTGTTGGTTGTACTTCATCACTGTAAAGCAGGGCACTGCCTCACTGCCTGCCCTAGAACAAGGCATACTAGCAGTTTCCCACTGGTCTACCAGCCACCTTCTCAGTGTTAAGGTTCTTATTAGAATGACAGCTTTCTGGCTCTGGGATATCGGGGAGACGGGGGAAAATGTATGTAATGGTTGAACTTGATCATTATAGAGTCCGCACTCTAGTAATGCTGAAAATGCTCATCTGAAGTGTTATTGCTCATATACAAGTAAGACGCGCGAACGCGGGAAGCAAACGCAGCTCGTAAATTGCAATAACAATTAGAATAAATTACGTACTTTTTTAAGTTTTTTTTTAAGTTCTCTTTTCTTATTATTATTATTTTATTTTTAAAGTTAAGTTTTTTTTAAGTTATCTTTTTAGTGTGTGTTTTTATTTATTTATTTTTGAAAGTTTTCTTTTAAAGTTTTTTTTTTAAGTACATTTTTTTTTTAAATTTTGTGTGTTTGTGTGTGTGTGTGTGTGTGTGTGTTTTGTGTGTGATACAGCTGCGCCCTCTGGTGGCGGGCGGGTGGTGTTACAGCGTGACACACAGACACACACACACAGACAGACATGTTCTGCTAGGTCTCATAGTTAGTGCTCACTGCGTTCGCAACTACATAATACATTTTTACATACACATTACACGTACTGTATGTCCTGATGAAGATCGAAACGTTGATGAGCGATACAACTTCAGAGGAGCTTTTCCAGCATTACCAGTGTGCAGACTCTTTTCTTCCTTTTGATATTCCTGTTTGTCTTACACCTAGGGGCCCACGGGTGTGCATGCACTACCTTCTTCATGAACTTGATCATTAACATTTAACCTAATGTTTCATGCGTGTCCTCTTTGACAGATTGAGAAAATCATGAATCTGATCGGGGCTGGCATCGAGACGTCCAACAGTCACCAAGTGACACCAAGTACAGGTAGGCCTAATAGTTTACCATCATACGGTCATAACATTTATTTATCCCCAAGAATAGTGCAACTCAGGTACATTTTTACTCATATCGGAGGGTGGTTAATAGTGACCAGACTAACCTCCCCACCACCACACCCTCACTGTGATTATATAATTTGTGAACAGTGCAGCCAGCCTCCCTCATAGACATGAATTTAATTTACCTCGCATATCTCCATAAGAGATAAAGAGGCGTTCTGTTTTTTCTTTTAAATTGCTGTTATTTTTTCCACCAAGAATTCTCTTTGGTTGTTTGACCAAAGGTCAACTTTTCCACATTATGATTCAACCCCGGTACCCTCCCTCACTCAACCACCCACGCATGCGCACGCACGCACGCACGCACGCACGCACGCACGCACGCACGCACGCACGCACGCACGCACGCACGCACGCACGCACGCATGCACGCACACAAGCGTGCACACACACACACACACACACGAACTGAAGCTCTGCTGCATTGGATGTCCTTCGGGCTGCACAGAGGGAGAAGCCAGCTGGCATCATGCTCATTTTGTTTAGATTACACCGCTAGTTTGATCCAATGTAAGGCAGCCCCACTGCTCACATTAGACACCTTGCCATAAGGTGATTTCATCACACAGTATTGTATAACAGACCTTTACTAGGGTCCACTATGGACTGACTGCCTTTTAAAAATCTCATCTACTGAGATAACATCTTTAATGTGTTATGTATGGTCCATGCACTTAAGATGGGCTGAGCAGAGCAAGGTGGAGCTCCACTCAAGTTGAAAGATATCCCAGTACGAGGGAAATGTCTTGACCGTGCACAATATGCAAAGTCAGAGCCTTGAAAAGAGATAAAATACCCAAACGCTGGAATAAGATTTCAAGCCTAAAAATGAAGCCTAGGATGAAAGGCCTCCAATTGCACAGTTCTGACCGAGTGAGTCGACCCCTTACAGAGTAGGTCAGTTAAATAATTAGTGCACAAAAAGTTTTGCTTCAGCTCTTTTTATAATGTGAACAGACCAGATGAACAGCAAATCCACATCGGATATATGAAGAGATGTTAATGAAGGAAGCACTAAAGGAGAATCTTTAAGCCTAAAAGATGTAATATTCTATATGGACCACATTTGCTACAGGAAGACGGCTCTTTCTGGCCGTTACTGTAGTTCATTATCTTTTTCCAACTTGACGTACTGTACAGTGCACAAACAAGCATTCCTAAATTAATTGTGGTCCAGTTACGACCTGGGATTGGGTGTTACATAACAGGAAATGTGTTTATATATATCTAAATGTGTGTGCTATTTATAGGCTTTGTTTGAACAACTGCATACTGAAACCATCCCAGATTCAGCTGAGTCATGCCGTAGCTTTTCTACACAAGCAAAGTTGGAGGTTGTGAAGGGGGGGTGGGGGGGGGGGGGTGGAGTTGCTTCTTGGTAAAGGGTGATTTTTCATTACACATAATGTAACAGAAGTGAAGAAACAGGTGCCCCTTTAGAGACACAGTAGGGCAGAGGGATAGAGTTATGCAAAGATGGGAAGCCAAATTGTCACTCTTCATACCTCCTTCATCAATCCATCCTTCTTTCCTCGACTGTGCCTCCGTTCGTTGCACTCTTTACAACAGAGCTCATTTTCCGAGGACGGCTCGGAGCCAAGACGTGTTGCCAATTAATGTTCAGGTAGCGGATCAGGTTACTTACTTACTTACTACATTTTTCCATGAAAAACAGACATTTTTGTATCCCTCTATGCATGCTCAGGAATGAAGCTGCTGGCGTTCTGAGTACCTTGATTGCCTGATACGAGAGCACTGAGTAAATGAGCTTAAAAAGGGAGAACGAGAGACGTACCGAGAGCTAGCACCTCACTATAGATGCTTTAGCTTGGGTTGTGTACTGGCACACACTGAAGTTCAAAGAGAAAATATCCTGTCTTCTCTTTCCCTGAATTAATTCAGCTTTGCGGCTCATTTTCTCCAGCACATGGGATGTGGTGACGACGAGCTTGTGACATTTCTCCTGACTCTGATAAAGAGACGCTGTTTTATCTAGGCACAACCTCTAACGCTGCCTGTAAACAAGCCTTCATGGCTGCTCTCTCTGCTATATGAGTCTAGAGCTAACTGGATTGAGACAGTACAGAAACCCACAGCTCGGCCCACTCGGCAGCAGTAGGTGCAGTAGGCACCACCACCCATACCAGACCCTCCATCAGTCAGTAATTAGGCCCTGTTTTGCCCTGTGTTGTTGTCCCTGATGAATGGCTGTAATTGGACGGTGGAGTATTCGTTTGAGTGAAGCTGACTTTGGCGTTGGGCTCAGGAGTGACAAGTAAATAGATGAGTGGCGGTAGTGGGGGGTAGGGGATCTTTTGGTGAATCATAATTAGCCCACTTCAATCTTCCTTACTTCCCATTAGCATCTTATCCACTGCACACGTTTCATCACCAGCCCCCTCTATTATTAGTCTTTGTCTATCCTCTTATCTATTTCCTGCTCTCGCTCTCTCTCTCTCTCCAGTTGTCACATGGTTACCGTTCTTTCCTTTTTCCCTGCATCCTCTTCTTTCAATGTCTTTGCACTTGATGTTTTTCCCCTTTTTTGTCCTCTCCCTCTGTTCTTCCTCCTCATTTTTGGTCTCTCTCGTTCTGTCTCTCCCGTCTCTCTCTCTCTCCTCCTGGTACAGGGTGCCATTCTACAATGGTAAATGGTGCATTTATACAGCGCTTTTATCCAAATGGCTTTACACAGATTGTGCATTACATTCACGCATTCATACACCCATGGCGAAGGAAACCATGCAAGGCACCAACCTACACATTGGGAGCAATTAGGGGTTCAGATTCTTGCTCAACGACACTTCGACACTAACTCTGGGGGAGCCCAGGATCGAACTGGGAACCTCACGGTTCCCATCCTGCTGCTCTTCCCGGCCACTCTACCCCTGAGCCACTGCCGTCCCTTCTGGCAGTAGGAACACAGTCAAATACTCAATGTTCATTTAATTCTGAGCATGGGTCAATTTTGACACACTCAAGAGTTAAATGAACAACGAGGATGTTACTGTGTGCCGCCTTCTGATCTGGAGCCATGTTGAGCCATGACTAGAGACCTGGCCTGGCCTTTTACCTGACCACAACGGACTGCCCGCAACTGGGCAACACGCAGCCATTTCTGGATGGGGCTCTCAATCAATACACCTCCTCACTTCGCCTCCTCTGTTTTGGCACCAACTCCCCCTCTGTTCTGGATGGCTGACTGGCTGCTTTGCTGGCTGCTTGGCGCTCTCAAATTGGCACAGGGGATGTAAGACGATTGCAAGTAGCCTGAAAAACCTGCATAATTATGCTCCGCCTGCAGCTGCACTCAGATAAGGCCAGTGATGGACATAAGGGAGTGAGGCTGCATAGACAGTGTATAGAGTGCTGCTATAGTCTACCCATACTTCTTCCTGCATGGATGTAAAAGTCTGTGTCGAAACGTCGTAAACAGTCCTGCGGTAGCATCTATTTGTCTTTGCAACGGCGTTCCTGATAAAGTTTATGTAGCCTAATCGTGCTTGTTGTCTAAACCTGGGCACAGCAAGCTGCCACTGCTGTATTCTAAAAGGGTTGATGTGACATGAGCATCTGGCGCTAATGGAATTAGCATCCGCTCCGTCATGCAGCCGGAACGGCTGATACAGAAATGAAATGGGACTAGAGAGCCGTGGTTATGCGCTATAGTGCGTGTGCGTGTGTGTGTGTGTGTGTGGGGGGGGGGGGTGCGGTGCGTGCGTGCGTGCATGCGTGTGTGCGTGCGTGCGTGCGTGCGTTTTTTCTTCTCCCCCCCACTCCCAGCCAACAGAGTTCTGCTGAAATTAATCAATACTGGTCGTCCCATACCCCCCTCCCCCCTCCCCCGGTCTATCATCAAAGTGCGATCTAAATGAATTAAAGCTATCTGCTAATAAGCGAAGGGGTTGGAAATGGCCTTCATTTTAATACCACTTGTCAAAGAAGAAGCTGTGGAATCAGTGCTCAAGCTGCAGAATGAGGCCAGAGTAAGACCATCATCCCTTTATATTCTAGTCATTCCTTACAGAAAAGTCTTGAGTTGGGGCTCCCAATGCTTGTTCATTGTCTCTGATGTTGGTGTCCTTTCCGCAGTGGCAAGATCAGAGTGCCTCTGTGCAAGTCTAATCAGTGCAGAGGACAGACAGACAGACAGACAGACAGACAGACAGACAGACAGACAGACAGACAGACAGACTCTGAGACAGAATGAGAGAGACAGAGTGAGATGGAGCGGAATTGTGTTCAAGAAGATGGGGTTAGGGTACAGAGAGATGTGTGTGTGTGTGTGTGTGTGTGTGTGTGTGTGTGTGTGTGTGTGTGTGTGTGTGTGTGTGTGTGTGTGTGTGTGTGTGTGTGTGTGTGTGTGTGTGTGCGTGTGCGTGTGCGTGTGCATGTGTGAGAGAGAGAGAGAGAGGGGGAGAGAGAGAGAGAGAGAGAGACAAAAAGAGTAAAAGAAGAAGAGAGAAGGGGAGAAGTGGACATGAAGCTAGAGAATCGAGAGACGAGTGACGTGCATGTGTGAATACTGTATATAAGAGTATGTACATATGTGTGTGTGAGAGAGAGAGAGAGAGAGAGAGAGAGAGAGAGAGAGAGAGAGAGAGATAGGGAGTGAGTGCGGAGCTGATACAGTATAGTGGGAGGGAGACAAGGGGAGGAACAGAGTGTTGGTTACGCGGAGCAGCACCCATCAGGCAGCATACGGCAACCCTGCAGTGCAAACACATAGCATGGGGATGGGAGCATGATGAGATAGAGCGAGAGAAAGAGAGAACGAGAAAGAGAGAGACAGAGAGAGATTTGCGCGGATGAGGAGGGGATGAGCATTACATTCTGGATGCAGGAAGGACGTGGTGACTGTGGCAGCTGAGCCAGGGGCAGTGCTGTGGTCTCGTGTGTAGCCTCCCCAGCATCGGGGCAGTGCTGTGGTCTCGTGTGTAGCCTCCCCAACATCGGGGACACTATGCCCTGCGAACGCTGAGGAGGAGGAGGAGGAGGAGGAAGGAAGGAGGGGGCGTAGTGTGCGAGCCAGGAGCAGCCGCTGTGACCGTGTCTGCCCCTGCCTGCGTGTCTGAGACAGGCAGGGGATGCAGCAAACCTCTGCCTTGAGCAGCATAGGGGCTTGTGGTGCTGTCCGTACCCAGCGCAGGAGGAGAACCAGGTGGGCTAGAACGGGGCTGATTGCCCCTGGAAATAGTGCCGGCGGAACCCGCTCCACGTTCCTGTGGGCACCCTCCGCTTCAGAATCAAAAGGCTTACCTGCCATCCGCTGTCGGATCGAGTGTGGATTTTACAGCTCTGTAGAAACGATAAGGACGTTCTCTGGCTGAGCAGAGCAGCAGTCAAAGCAAGCCAGCCTCCTGGTGAGAGTGAATGCTGGGCAACACCGGCAGCGCTGGCAACACCAAGGACAACTGAGCCGCTTTCTGACGGCTTACCTGGAGCCTTATCAAGGAATCTATCATTGGATTTCATTGCAAAATCAGGAGTTTGGAATCAACAACACGCTGGAAATCCTCAGTCAACCTTTGTTCTTTTCTCTTTTTCTTGATGTAGGATTTACAATATCTCTGTCTGCCTGAGCATATTCCTCATCATTCTGGAGTGCAAAGAACAAAACAGAAAAAGGGTGTAAGAATACGTGTGTTCCACGAGTACCTCCACAGTACAATAGAATGCTGCTACCTTCATTCTATGAGACGTGTTCCTAGCTCTCAAAGAGGTTGACCAATGAAGCCATGGGACTCAGCCAGAGCTTTACAAGTATGTGTGGTGAAAACCCTGACCAATTTAATTTTGGGGATAGTGACATAGTGATATTTCTAAATCTAACTCTAAAGGTGTAAAACAAAATTATGGAGATGATTTAAGCCGAGTATGTGGGATTCAGGAAAATGTGGGATTTCGTTGTAGTACTAACTAGTTTCCATTTTGTCTTGGCCTGAAAGTTATTTCCTCTCTTTTGACTTGTAGTGTTACTCTATTGTTATATACAGTATAGTATACACATATTTATATATATTTTCCCCCCTTTTGGACAAGCTATACCCGTTTTTTTCACTCGCTCATCTGCTCACTAAAGTGTGTTTAGTGAGCCCTGTTTGTTGGAAGATGCCACAATGGCTCGGTCCAACGTGTAACTAACACCACCCAGCTTCAGATGGGCTTCCTTTCCTCCACTACCTCCACCCTCACCTGACACCATCAAGCACTAACAGAGTCTTATAGAGATTAAGCCTAGTCGTATCACCCAGACCCCCCACCCCCCTTACTCCCACACCCCACCCCACGCAGGGCTCGAACCGGGGCCGACCTGCGATCACCTCCTACCCTCCTCCTTCCCCGCTGTGTCTTTTTGAGTTAGACCCTGGACCCTTGTCTCCCTCTCACTCCGCCTGGTGCTGCCGCACTTGGCCCTGCCCCTGCTGGCCGAGGATGATGTGGCAATGCCATGTGTCGTCCTCGGAGTGCCGCTGCTACCGGCTGAACGGCTTCTCCCTGCTGAAGCGCTTCCCTCTCTCGGCAGATGGGGCCTGCGGTAAAGCCCTGGACCAGCCAGTGGGGGAGTGGCTGGAGCATGTGGGGCTGCCGCAGTACGAGAGCAAGTTCCTGCTCAACGGCTTTGACGACCTGCGATTCATGGTGAGTCACGTGCAAACGATCAACCTCTTGTCGGAGTCTGTCTGCTCCAGTTCACAGCACTCCCTATGGTCCTGCCTACCTGCTTCTCTCTCTCTCTCTCTCTCTCTCTCTCTCTCTCACTCTCTCTCTCTCTCTCACTCGGGCACTTGACTCTAGTGGCCTTGCCATTCTCTTCTCTCCTCACCTCACCCTCTTGCAGTGCATGACCCCATGCATAAAGATTTATGGCCCTACTGTGAATCCCCGGTAAAGTATATGAGCTGTCACCAAGGGTAAGACAAATCACGACCAAAACCTATTAACTTTTCCCAGCAGCATCCTCCCGATCATGCCATCTCATTTACTGTACAACCCCACAGCCCCCACCCCTTGCCTTCCTTCAGCAAATCCTCTGATTTATGCGGCTTCTGGCCTGGACCTTTGTGTAGATCCAGGCAGATCGCCTGGACGCACAATCCCTGAGCCTCGCACAATCTGTCCACATACAGCACTGTGCTTTATTCTAAATATGCTTCTTGCATACAGTGTGGTTAAACTCAATCTCACTAAACCAGTTCTGCTCTGTTTCACACACACACGCACACGCACTCGCACATGGCCGCACGGCCGCATGGCCGCATGGCCGCACGCACGCACGGACGCACGCACGCACTCACGCACATCACATCACATCACATCACATCACATCACATCACATCACATCACATCACATCACATCACATCACATCACATCACATGCCTGGGAGATAAACACTGCAATAACTGTAGCATGTGTAATAACACGAACACAGCATGCAATAATACTCATATAGCCGTTAACCACTTTAACCCTGGCGTCCCAATTTAAGTCATTAAGTCATTAACGGTGAGAGAATTAACCAAAAACAAAAAAATCTGATCTATGCGCTTGTAGTAGAGCTTGTGAGCTTGTAGATTGGCTATTTTATAATAATTTATAATTGTTTTGTGGTTGAGTGGTTACAGTACGTGATAGTTAGTTTGCCCGTTAACATTTGGCCACATAGAAAAGGATATTGATTATTATATTTATATATTATATTATATTTTTTACATTTTGTTACAGGGGTTACGGTACAGTTGTTAAGTAATTTATGCAAAGCTCTACTGGCTGCCCTCAGCTGATGGTATCAGTTGAAATTGGACAAATCCATGTTTCTGGAAAGCAGTGACACATTTCATACGAAGTGCACTGCATTTTTTAAAGGTTCTGTCAAATTATGTATTGATGAGTTCACTTAGTTAACAGTTAACTTCTGCGGTCCGACTAAGAGCGATATCATGTTCCCCCTAACATACAGCTCTAGGACACTTGATCTGTAACATTTGGCAAGACTGCACAAAACACCTAGTATTACCCTTTCAGATTGCCAGTTGTGTTACTCTTTAAAAAAAAGCTGGTAGTACATTGTGAGTAACGAGGCCCCAAGGGACCAAGGGTTGATGTGGGCCAGCCCCAGACCATGGTGTAGCATTACAGCAGTGCTAAGGGCCATGAGATACATCTGCTTGCCACAAGTGGAAGTTTGTCAAGGGGAGATAATATCAGGAATTTCTCTTACAAAGAATGTCTGAGAGTGACCACTTTCATCTTTTTATAAGGAATAAGGTCGCGTTGACAATGAAGACCTGATCAATAACTGATGATCTGTGGATTTAAAACCGTGCTATCAATGAACATGAGCATACAGTTTGTATAGCCTACATGTTGGTTAATAGGACAGAACAGCTTTTTCGGTATCTCTGCATTATGGGCGGAGCGGAACTCTTCATTGTGATAGAGTGTTTCGGGACATAATGTGATGAGGAACATGGGTCATTAAGCATTCTGATGTTCACTCTCATGCCTTGACTAATGTGTCTCCTGGACTTGAAGCATCGAGGAGATAAATCGTTTGCCTCGTAGGACAAATTACCCAAGGATATTTACAGGCGTGTGGAGAGTTTACAAACGAGGGAAAAGGTCAGAGGATTCAGGGAGAAGGCTGTGATTGTTTCTGATGCCCTTTCACAATTTGACCTGTCAGACACCAGCATACAGCATGAATGAAGTGGACAGATGAGCTATGGGAAGACAAGTATTAGTGGAATACAATACAAGTAACTGTAGACCAGACAGGATAGCAGAATATGAGCTGAGATGATCACAAATTAATTCATTCTGATTGTTAGAATTGAGTGAGTGTAATAATAATATAAGTGACGAAACCGCACGCACGCACGCACGCACGCACGCACGCATGCACGCACGCACGCACGCACGCACGCACGCACGCACGCACGCACGCACGCACGCACGCACGCACGCACGCACACACGCACACACACACACACACACACACACACACATATGCACGCGCGTGCATGCACCATTGACATAATAAAACACAGCTGGGCAGCCAGGCCTTGGCCAACCCCTTACACAGAAAGTTGGTTCCGAGATTCTGCTCCAGTTCATAACACTTCGGTTCAGAAAGTTTCTCAAAGTACGTGCGCCCCCAGAGAAAGCTAGAGTGCAGGAACATTCATTCTGCAGCACGCTCTGCATATTGATTGCTCTGGGATGGGATGTAACTTTTGAGAGATCATACATTATACACAACTGTGTGCCCATAATTTTAACAAGATGATTATCATTTTGTGATCCTTTCATGCAACCAGAAATGGGACGCCCATAGCTATTACTAGATAGGAGAGAGAGAGAGAACCTCTTTAAAACCTGAATATGCTGATCATTGTCACTGCAATAACACCACCAATGCAAGCTAATACCACTTTCGTTACTAATATAAAGGGCCCAAATATGGACATGCCTGACATCACAGCGGTGACGGCACACAAATCAGCGTTGTTAATGGTTTCTGTCGTGTGTGATGGATGACCAGAGCTTGATCAGTGAGAGAGGGACGGAAGGAGAGAGCAAGGGACAGTGTAGTGAGAGAGAGAGAAAGAGAGCAAGAGGGAGGG
Source organism: Electrona antarctica (assembly GCF_951216825.1). Classification (NCBI taxonomy): domain Eukaryota; kingdom Metazoa; phylum Chordata; class Actinopteri; order Myctophiformes; family Myctophidae; genus Electrona; species Electrona antarctica. The sequence goes on along the minus strand of NC_136790.1, from coordinate 23,149,245 downwards.
AGGAGGGGGAGAGGGGGATGGGGGAAAGGGAAGAAGGGAGAGTGATAGAGGGACCATTTCACCCACGCAATAACCCATCCAATGCTGGAACCTGAACACGCCGATTAATGTTTCATGACATGTTATCATTGTAATAACCCATAGGCAAGTTGATAAACTTGGCGGCGCAAGGCTTGTCCTCTATTGTATAAAGTCATGTTGTGTGTGAGTTTGTACAGTATTCTGTGTCTACTCTGAACACATATATATGGACTATATATGGACTGTGGACACATATATTTGGACTGTACATGCCCGACGTCAACACAAATCTGTGTTTTAGGCCAGGGGTTCTCAACGTTGTCTGTTGTTTCTTGTGTGACATCAGACCAGAGCTTGATTAGTGAGACGGAGAGAGAGACAGAGACAAAGAGAGACAGAGAGAGGGAGAGAGAGCCTATTTTACCTACACAATAACTCTGGGTAACACCTGAACACTGATTGAGGCATGGCTGATTTACTATACATACGACATACATACATACAAATACAAATCTCAGAATGTTGAAGCAGTTTTTAAGGACCCACTTTTAGGCCAGTGCAATAGAGCATGCTTTTGCCTTTTTTAAACCTTACACATTTTAATCCAGTACACATACATACGTACATACATACATACATACATACATACATACATACATACATACATACATACATACATACATACATATACATACATATACATATACATACATACATACATACATACATACATACATACATACATACATACATACATACATACATACATACATACATACATACATACAGTATATTGTCGTGCGTGCGTGCGTGCGTGCGTGCGTGCGTGCGTGCGTGCGTGCGTGCGTGCGTGCGACTTTTCCGAACAACTCCTGCACAGCTGTAATTCATGAATGCATCAATGCATACGACAAGCATGTACATTAAAATTATCGACTTAGAGTTACTACAGCATCTGCCAGTCATACCAAGTCAAAATCAAAACTAGCACAGCTCGTAAGCGATGCGAGAACTGAACCGCACATTCCCATCACATGGTCAAAAGGCAGTATGAATAATAAGTCCATCGACTCTCCCAGGGCACCAGCCGACTATAAACTCTCATTAATAAAAGTAGTGAATCTATTTTTGGCTCCATCTCTTACATCAGACCTCCTTGCTTCCTATTTTGATCCTTATTCCAGCGATCAGCATGTAATCTTACAGTCCCCAACTGCGCCACGCTAAAGGCTCTCCAAACTCACAGCTGCATTGTGCTCTGAAACCCACCAACAGGAGCAGATTGATTAAAGACTACAGCATGTTTTAACATTCTTGGCAAGGGAGAATCAATCTGCAGCAGCCCACTGGGAGAAAACGCTTAGCTCCACATTTTCAAGGCCTTCCTTGTAGCTTTATTCCTCCCTATAAACTTGAACAAGATGACAACGCAAGCAGAGCTCTGAATATGAACAGTGATGTGGGGCAAAAATTAAGTGACAATGATTTCAGTCATAATTTTAGGGGGAAACATTACGGCCTATATTTAGGCTTCCGCTATAAACTGCAGTGCTGAATGTGGGGGTTGTGTGTTAATTAACTCATGGATCATTTCATTTACGCATCGCAATGTAACAGAGCAGTTCAGGGCCACTGCAGACATGGCTGCAGTTGCATGAGGCCAGATTGATTACTTACTTTTGGCAAGGACAATTTATTTGACTTCCAAAGTCGTTCCACCACGCAACGCCTGCTTGTGCATGTGTATGAGTAGATCTCTATTTGTGCTTACATCTACACCGCATATACACTGTGTATATGGATGCAAGCCATTGTGTTTGAGTTATAGTCATTGTACTATACTAATATGTTCTTGTTTGATTACTGTATGTCTATCTATTGTCTCTGTGTGTGTGTGTGTGTGTGTGTGTGTGTGTGTGTGTGTGTGTGTGTGTGTGTGTGTGTGTGTGTGTGTGTGTGTGTGTGTGTGTGTGTGTGTGCGTGCGTGCGTGCGTGCGTGCGTGTGTGTGCGCGTGCGTGTGCGTGTCTGTCAATCTTTGTGTGTCTGTACATGTGTTTGTGTGTCTACGCATATCTATGTGTGTGTTTTCTGTCTCTGTTTGTGCGTGTGTCTGTGTGATGTGATCTCACAAATAGGGAAGTAACGTGATGGAGGACCAGGATCTCAGAGACATGGGGATCACTGACCCAGGACACAGGAAGAAGATCCTCCATGCAGCACGCGGCTTGCCCAAGGTATTTATTCACCAGCAACCCAGCATCCAACCCAGCAGGGTTCTCACACATTTTTATTTTAAGCACTTAATAAAAACCCTTAATGCACTGAGCTCACCTGTGCATGGGCGTGTTGGTCTACTCTTAACATTATGTCAATTTGTGCTTTTAGTTCAAAATGGGCCAATCCTGCAAATTTTGAAAGCCAATGTTAGCCAATCAGGATGGAATATGAAATATCGGACAGATATGACTTAAGCACATGACTATAGAGATCCTGTGAAACAATTTGCGGGATTTTTGGACAAAATATGGAGGAGTAAAATAAAAAAAAATGTTTTACAAAAGTCGGCCTCCTGGTGGCGTTCTGGAACATTTGGGGTAGAGGTTCATCGTTGGCATCCAGGGAGTGTGTGTGCAAAGTTTGGCATCAACCGGGTTAACAGTGCCAGAGATTAGCTGGTAACAGACGGACGGACGGACAGACGGACGGACGGACAACACGGACGGACAACACGGACGGACACACGGACGGAGTGCAAAACATACTCTCTGCCCATGCCTTCGGCCTAGTGGAGACGGCCACTAGCTGTGTGGTGTGGTATTTAAATAGCAATGGGCATGGAGCAGGCACTTTTAGAAATGTCTCTAGTCTGGAGTCATGGGGTAGCAGGGTTTCAATGTAGGCTATAAAGTCCTATTAAACCTTTTAGATATTGAAGTTTATTTTCTGACTTCTGGACTATTTCAAGAAAAGTCAATTCACTGAAGTTTGTAAGAACCAAGCAATGCTATTGACGATAGCTAGTCGCTACCAGAGCTAGCTACTAGCCAATTTCAGTTCTATGGGCAAGTTTAGTGTGCAATGCCAAAACCATAGATTCTATAAATGAGTGAAAGTACCTTTTACTTATACCTGCCTGTCTGTTTGATGCTTAACAGCTGTCGGTTTAAAGTGACATCAGTCATTGGAGGAGTATAGGCCGGGTACTTGGGACCGTGACATACAGCTGGCAGGCACATACTCAGGCATTTTCAACCAGTGATTGAAAAGTTCTATAGCTCCAATCTTCATTTTATATAAACCAGATCGCACAAATGTCACCATTGTGAATAAAAGATAATAAAAAAAAATACTGTATGTATAAACCAATTCCAAGACAGCCAATCATAGCCTTTCCCCCATTTGCCCTTTGAGCACCAGGTGTTCACATGCACCACACAGACACAACTAGAAAAAGTGCCCTTCTGGGCACAGGTCTCCACCAGGAGGAGAGGAGTGTGTGTGTGATGTTTGGCAAAATGCCTTTGATGGCAATTGAATGATTTGAGGCATTTTGTTCCAAAAAAGTGTTTTGCAAAAATCAACCTGTTGGTGGCGCTATAACAGGCCAATGTGAAAAGGGTGGGATATATTCCTCAGCCTAGTAAGAAAATGTGTGAAAGATTTCACGTAAATTGCACGCTGCGTTCATGATTTGAGGCTTTTGTTCAAAACGGGGCAATCTTGCAAACTGTGAAAGCCAATTATAGCCAATTAGGATGGAATATGAAATATCGGACAGATCCGACTTGAGCACATGACCATAGAGATACTGTGTAACGATTTGTGAGATTTTTGGACAGAATCTGGAGGAGTAATATAAAAAAATGTGTTTTACAAAAGTCGGCCTATTGGTGGCGCTATAAAAGGCAGATGCGGAAAATGCAGGTCAAAGGTTTGTCCTTGGCCTCTAGGGAGTGTGCATGCAACATTTCACGCAGATCCGTGCAGTTTTAGGTAAAAAATGTGAAAAGCTGCCTCATGGTGGCGCTATAACAGGCCATTCTGGAAAATGTGGGGCAGAGGTTCATCGTTGGCATCCAGGGAGTGTGTGTGCAAAGTTTGGCATCGACCGGGTTAACGGTGCCGGAGATTAGCTGGTAACGGACGGACGGAAGGACGGACGGACACACGGACGGAGTGCAAAACATACTCTCTCCCCATGCCTTCGGCCTGGTGGAGACAATGATGGATGGAAGTACGAGCATGGCTCCTCCTCACTGCGTACCTCTTTTATGCAGTCAATGGGCTAAACAACGATATGTTCTGATCCTATCCAGTGTTGTTGTGCTATTTTTAGCAGAGGTGGGGAAGCGTACCTCAGGGCATGCTGACTGTTCACCCACCATGCGCAACCACCTACTGAGAAACACTGTTCGCAATGCTGAAAGCTAGAAGTTACCAGTCACTTATCAGTGTATGTGTTTGAAACACAAGCTCACATTGCGCCAAGTTGCATGGGATGAGCAGATGACAGTTCACGAAGGGGTACAAGTCCAGGTGGAACTTTTCTCCTCACCACAGTCTGACTAGTCCCTAAAAGCTGTAACTGTAGATGCACACAGAAGGCTGGACTTCTCACATATAGAATTCTGCTGCTCCTTATAACACCTGTTGTGTAATTTTTCCACTCCCGTCAGAATCTAACTGTGCTCACATTGAAGAGAGAACGGGCCCCCCGTGTCTGTGACCGGCGTCCCTCCTGTCACTGTCCCCCATCAGTGCCATCACTCCTGGTCACTGTCCCCCGGCAACAGATCACTGTATGTCCCCGGCTGTCTCTCTTCAATGTGAGCACCGGTGGGGAGTTAGATTCTGAGGAGAGTGGAAAAATTATGGGGAGTGAAAAAATGACACCGTGACTCTTATATGACTTGTTTTGTACGGAACGTTTGAATGAAGTAGTGGCAAATATACAGTGTGATGAACTATTGAACCCCCTTTATGTCTGTTTGTTGGTTAAAAAGTTATTGAACCAAAATTATTAAAGGCGCTTCTGACAAAATCTAACTCTGTTGGATCCTCAAACTGCCTGCTAAACCAGTTACTCCACCAGGGGTTTGATCCCAGCTCAGTGTATACTGTAAGTAGCATAGCATGACTGACTTGGGTGAGGCAAGCCATGTGGTAAGGACCTGGCAATTCTTTCTAGTGTTATTAATTAGGTTGGTTAAAAAATGCAGTTGTTTAATGGCCATTGTCTAACAGAGAAACGGACCCAAAAGTGTTTATGTGCCAGGTTTCGCTTTCAGCGAATGATAATAAAACATCAATAAAGCAAATGCTGCATATGATGATTAGTGCATATTCTGCATAAACTGGCTGTGGGTCTCTGTAGTAGGCCATTTCAGCACATCATACACAAGGCCCAAGACAGTTTAAGGACATTCGTTTTTTTGTCTGCTTGAGTCATCTTTTGGCTTTTGCAATACGTGAGAGTGCTTTGAAATTATTCCAGACTGCTGCGACTGTGTGACATGACCTTACCACCCAGCATGTTATGAGACCTTCTGGTGTAGCTGATGCTAACTATCTTTGATTATGTGGGGATCGGCTGTATAATGTATCCATGAGCATGAAGGACTGGAAGTGATTAAGTGCAACGTATGCATCTTTACAGTCTATGGTATGCATATAGTTTTTTGCGCATTTCTCTTTGCGCTACTACGCTTACTGCCATTGGCGTAGATTCCGTAGAATAAATCAATGGCAATTGCTCTTTTATAGCGCTTTCGATCGATCAAGCCATAATGCTACTTGCGTTAGCATCGGGTAGCTACCTGTTGTTGTCATGATAATGGATCGCCCATCTTAGATCGTCCTCACCATAATAATCCATTCTATCTGTTTCTTTCAATCGCCTGTATCTCCTATTCCTTGTCGCAGATGGCATTTTTGGTCAAAACAACATTTCTTTGATGGCACAGAGCCGGCGATGTGGAGCCCTCCAGTGCCCCGGTATAGACCCATCTTGTAAACAAGGCCTGTCCAGGACCTGTTCAACTTACTAGGTTGTGTTCACTTACGGTAGTCTGGAAATGTGGCTTTTCAAAATAAGAGCTCAACTGGGAAAAATGCTGGCGTGAATTAGATCCTAATTTTTCAATAAATGCTAGCGGGCTAAGTGTTAATGAAATGGTTAACCAGAGTTGAGACGTATCGACTACATTTTAATCATATTTAGTTTTCCTACTTCAGAGCATATGTTTTACAGCCTATTTTGGTCAAAACAACATTTCTTTGATGGCACAGAGCCGGCGATGTGGAGCCCTCCAGTGCCCCGGTATAGACCCATCTTGTAAACAAGGCCTGTCCAGGACCTGTTCAACTTACTAGGTTGTGTTCACTTACGGTAGTCTAGAAATGTGGCTTTTCAAAATAAGAGCTCAACTGGGAAAAATGCTGGCGTGAATTAGATCCTAATTTTTCAATAAATGCTAGCGGGCTAAGTGTTAATGAAATGGTTAACCAGAGTTGAGACGTATCGACTACATTTTAATCATATTTAGTTTTCCTACTTCAGAGCATATGTTTTACAGCCTATTTTTTTACTCTCCAGCGATATGTTTTTTGCTTCTCCTACCACCTTCTTCACACCAAACATGTGTTGGCTACATGAGGCTTGTGATTGTGGAATCAGTGTTGGATTCTGTTCATCATCTGAGGTCGTACAGGGAGGGGGAAGGATTGGAAAACCTGTCTGGGTAGTACTTGACGAGGGTGCAGGTGCTGTGGACAGGATGGAAGTATAATAAAACCATTCCATTTGATTACCTTCCAGGAACTGTCTAAAAAATATACTCTGCAGCAGCAGCAGCACTGACCTTATAGTATATAGGCCAAGAACAGTGGCGAGGATTCTAAAACTGGGTGACTTCAGTTCACAAAATAGGCCTACATAGCTAGCAATTATTATTCTGCATACTTTGTGCGCATACACAATATAGACACAAATAAAACATATTTTGGACTGCCCATAGATCTGAAGTCCCGTTAGTCCGAACATGCATTAAGGTTGGCGAACATGCATTATTAAGGTTGGCGAACATGCATTAAGGTTGGCGAACATGTGCTGCTCCTGTGCTTGAGATGGGCCACATTAAGTCAGTCTGCCCTGGACAGCATGGACCTTTGTAGTCATCAGTAACATTAGTCAGCTCATTGGATTGTTGTAGTTTACTAGTTTTATTCATGAATTGTAATAGTTGCGTTCACAGCGGCATCGACACATTCACAATACAAAGATACAAAACAACGCAGATTATCTGTTGATCAACATGCTCGCTCTGATGTCTCATTCATCCGACGAGAAAGAAATAATATATGAAGGAAAATATAAAGCTTGGGCTGATATGAAATAACTTGCTTTCCCCCATTACAAGCAGGAATTGTGTGAAAGGCAGGTGAGTGGAAATGGTTATTCAACACATTGTGCGTCGCTTTGGCTTCTATTGAAAATGAATATAGCCTGTAGCTTTGTAGCTGCCAGTGTGAACGCTACATAATGATTGATTTAGTTTAGAGTCTAAGGTCTAAACTAATGTGCATTTGGACAGGCATTCCTGCATGCGTGTGTATGTAGTCAGTGTATATATATACATTGGTTTCGGGGGTCACAACTCATGAGACATGGCCACAGTATTTTCCGGGGGTCTCCGGCCGAAAACGTTGAGAACCCCTGATCTAGGGCTTTAAATGGACAATAACAGTGAAAGAATGGAGGAAACTGATTTTATTTAACATATTCTGAACAAAAGGCAGGGAAACAAATTGGTGAGTGCCAAATCAAAATACCATAAAACCAAAACTACCATCAGTTTAAAAATGTAAATAACTTCTCTATAGACAACCTAACCTAATTTTAACAGAAAATAACGTGATAATGTGATGCAAATGTACAGGGTACCCGGGCGGTCTTACCTAGTTCCCCTGATAGAAACAATAATTAAATATTGAATAGAAGGCTGAGACACAAAACAGGCCTGAATTTGACACAAAGCCCAACCAGCACTTTCTCTGTCTGACTCGGTGGAAGGCAGAGGGGCTGATTGCAAGTACACAGCTGCATTTATTGGAATGGAATGGAATGGAGCAATGATTATTCACTGATGAGCTGGAACTGGGATTTTAGGACAGCAGGAGGGACTCAGTAGAGGGAGGAGAGAAACACAGAATGCAGTGCATGCTCCAAGGCCCCATTTACACTGGCAGACAAATCTAGCCTGAATCAGATCTGTGCCACAGATCGGCTGTCATCACTTTTGTTGTACAAATAAAATATCTTCCACAACAAATAGAGCATAATAATGGTTCTGGCAGGACACAATAGTCAAGCTTGCTTCTGAGCATCAGATGATTCCTGTCAACTCAGCTGATGCTCGGCTCTCAGCCTGTCATTAGCCATTCACATTATGGAGCACTCATTATAACTGCTTCATCTAGCCTATTTCTGCCACAACGTATACACAAGCTTACCCGCAAGCTCTTAGTAAACCAGCTCCTCCTTTTCATGTCTGTCTGATACTTATCATGCATTGTCTGATGTCATTGTTGCTGCCGCTCTGTGTGTGTGTGTGTGTGGGGGGGGGGGTCTCTGCTTGCGGCATTCATGCCTATGACGACATCCCATGTGTGTGTATGGAAGGGCAGAGATCCCACAACAGAGCCGTGCTGCCAAAACATAATGAATGCTTGAATATTGTCATTCATTTTTTGAGTGGTGTAAACCACTCCTACAACTGGCTCTGTTAGTGCAGAAAAAATGAGCATGGTTGCTATGTTCACCCTGTTCACCCGGGTGTGATTCCACTCCTACAACTGGCTTTGTTAGTGCAGAAAAAATGAGCATGGTTGCTATGTTCACCCTGTTCACCCGGGTGTGATTTCATTACGTCAGACATGATTTCATTACGTCAGACAGGCCTTACACCACTCAGTTTACACGGGTGTGATTTTTTTTATTCAAATGGTATTTAATAATTTTCCATGCGCGAGAGGACAACTGCATGCAGAAATGCCACGATGGTAGGAACCCCGCAACCTCTGCCCTAGATGTAAAGAAAAATCACACCCGTGTGAAGTGAGTGGCGCGTGGGGGTCCCCGGGGGGTCCCCGGGAACTTCCAGGCCCACAGGAACGAGCCCAGGGTACCGGCTGCACAACAGTGACACAAACCAACCACTATTTTCGTGCTCGGACACAGCGAAACAGGGACACAGCCAGGGACACAGGGACACAGGGACACAGCCAGGGACACAGCCAGGGACACAGGGACACAGCCAGGGAAACAGGGACACAGCCAGGGACACAGGGACACAGCCAGGGACACAGCCAGGGACACAGGGACACAGCCAGGGACACAGGGACACAGCCAGAGACACACAAAGCTCTGTATAGGAGTGGTTGCACTCAAAAAACATAGGCGGAATGTGCATACTACATTATTCTCACATGAGGCTCTTGAATGTTTCAACAGCACACACGTACTATCACACTTGGAGTATAATTAGAAATGGCCTAGCTAAGGCTTGAGAACTCAGCCATGCATGTAGCTAATGTAAATATAATCACTGATTGCGAGTTGGTTTATGAATGCTCGGTAGCTGCTGACAGCGACATAAGCTGCTGCCTTCAGTGTGACAGCCTCAGAAGGAATAGTGCACTAATTAACAGTACACAAGTTTGAATAATCTCTTCAACTCTGTTTACCAAACAATCTGGAACATCTCCCTAACTCCCTTGTATTCCTCGTGAGGTGCACAGTATTTAACAGATCTATTGCTGTCATCTGAATATACTTGGTCATTGTTGGCCAGATGCAGTGTGCCATAAGCACTTGAAGATTGTAGATCAGCTATTGACCATTTGCAGACCGCGGCCATCTTGCCATCAGAGTTAGGAAGCACTCGTTTTCAGTAAAGCAATGTCCTGCTGCCTCCTGCATTATGTGCAAAACAGGTGGTACGCAGGGCAGTTGAGTGATATCTAACGAGCACTTCCAAACTGCAACACTTAGAAAAATAATCACCTGCAAGGACAGAAAGTAACTCATAACAAGTCTACAGTGGATTTTTATGAAACAAACACAGACTTTTCTGTTTGGATGAATGGGCTGCCAATGGGAAGTTGCACCTTGTTAGGACCTTGCCATTAACTTATATGGTAAGATGGCCACGGTCTGCATATGATCCATGGGGACAGTGGCATTACGACGCACCGCCATTACGACTACGTGGCTTTTGCGTACAGTTAGGGTTAGAGTTAGAATAGCGAGCTTCGGAATGCCGCTGTGTAACCATCAGCTATTTGTAAATTGTGTTTGAGAGGAAAAAAAGGAGTCCTGGTGGACGCCGGTCAACACCAATAATGTTTTTTCAGTGGCCGATGCCGATCAGCAACACACTCATCTAAAAACAACAACTGCAGACAGGGAAGCACCATAGGAGACAAGGAAGCACTACACCATTGAAAAATTCCATATTTAGAGAATTGATTAGGCATCTGATAAAATACAACAGTAATAATGTGAAACAATCTCATAACTAAAAACAACAAGCAGAACTGCCCTGGCTGGTAGTTCTGCCCACAAACAAATATCCCCAGTTCCTCAGATGTTTTGTGTTATCCTTTTAGCCTAAATGTCTGTACATCGTGCTATTTCTGACTAGTATTTAATCAATCAATCAATCAATCAATCAATCAATCAATTAATCAATCAATCAATCAATCTACAAGTTATGAACCTGTGTTTAGATACCAGTGCACTTGCTCAATGCTCTAAAGCTGTGATACAGATAGGACAAAGAAAAGGAAATCGACATAAATCAATATTGATAAATCATTACTGATTCATCAATATCGGACGCTTTTCTCTTTTGTTAGTCTGTAAAGAGTAAAAAATAAGAATTGGCTGGTGCTGATTATATTTTAAAAAAAGCCAAATATCGGTGCCAATGTCCACCAGTATATGGTTGAAGTTGTGAACACGTCATACTTTCCTCTCATCATCTTATACATCTTATACCCCCCCCATCTCTCTCTTTCTAGGTGAAAGCGTTGGGTTGTGATGGCAGCACCTCTCTTGCCTCCTGGCTGGATGGCTTGGGTCTTCATGAGTACCTGCCCAACTTCCTCTCCAGTGGATACCGCACGCTGGAATGTGTCAAAAACCTGTGGGAGCTGGAGATTGTTAACGTAAGGGTTACTGTAACTGATCCACTCTTACTTTACATTCAGTCAATTTAATTGTGACGCTGTTAAAGGCCAGATTTGTGTGCACTTAGTTGACCCTAGCTCATCTACAGGGCAATTTTCAATGAATGAGCAAGCAGGGACTCAGTTGTCTCGCTCAAGAACACTTAAGGATATGTGGTGTGGTCGTTAGCGAACACATTAGCTGTCTTACACCTTCCAGCTATGTGATGGTCCACTCACCAAGTAGTCTCTTGAGGCAGATAATTTTCAAATGCTTCCGCCTAAAGCTAGATTCATAATTCATGGTGCAATGGTGTTGCACGCCGAGAATAGCCAAACTGCAAGCTCACAGTGTGCCATGGACGTGACCCGTTGTGAGCTGGTAGGTCTGCTATTCTCGCCTGTTCTAAATTAGGCTTAACAGTATCTACTTCTGAAGTGCTGCATATGTGCAGAAAATAGAATGGCTGTCTCCCCCAGCCCCACTTCCGTTTCGCCTTTGCAGTCATGCAAACAAGTACTGTAAATCAAAATAGTCGAAGCCTAGCTGTCTAGTTTAAAGCCTAGCAGAAGTGGAATTACAACAATTAAAATAATGAAATGACAAAGAGATGACAGCTCCCTGGTTATAACGTTTGCAGATTCTCTGTAGCAGTCAAAGATTGTGGAAGAGTTGTCTGGCTTGAGAGACTACTCACCCAGAGGCCAGACCGACATTGTTTTATTTATTTATTAGTGCATTAAAATCTCCCATCGACTTGAGGTCCTAACGAAGCCCTTTTTTCACTTTAACAAAATATTGATTAATAATTAATGTATTAGTGCATTACAATTACAACAAAAGGTATTTTTCTCTAAGAAACCGTCAGAGCTACAGTTACAACACTTGGAGGGGAGATTCATAATAATTATTAAAATGAATCAGGAATGGTGGCGCTATAACAGCCCACTTTACATTTCGCCTTATAACTTGAACCGTAGGTCGTAAAATCAAAATTGAACTTTCCCTGGATTCCTTGGGTCATGACGCATCTCCCCATATAGGCCATGCCCATTTGCGTCAGGATAGATTTTCCATCATTTTGACTTTTCTTCAAAACACACTTTTTGGTCCACCTACAGCTTTTGTGCAAATCTCACAAAAACGGTAAACATGATCTCTGGACCTATCTGATTAAAACACCACAGGCAGAATTTTCATAGTCCGTATCGTTCGACTGTAATCGGCGTCCAAAGTTAGTGGGAGGGGCCTGTTTTACAAAAAATTACACAAATCAAAATCGATAAAAGGCATCTACGAGAGTCTTAATCAGATTGTAATGCTGAAATAAAAAAAGCCTAATAAAAGCATTAGCAACACCAACAGTAGTTGCTTATTGCTAATTGCTTAAGACATAAATTGACGATTGCTGACAGGTGATATGTAAATTACTAAGTAAGCTGTTGACTACTATTAGGCAATGTGCAATTTACTCATTACTTGCAGCTTAATAGCAGGCAATTAGAAAGCAATTTGTGGGGACATTTTAAGCCAGTTGAAAAGATAATGTGGGCACTGGTGTGAGGACATGTGTGCGTGTACTTGGCTGTGTGTGACGAGGGATTACTACTATAGACAGTCTTGATATTTTCCAGTGAATGATTGTCCAGTCAGTGTTCAATTAGTCACACCACATTTGACCATTTACTCCACTTTCTTGGCAGAATGGTCTCTTTATATTATATTTTCCAGCTGTAGGAGTAGCATAATCAGACACAAGCAAGTGGTGTTTGCCGAAAGGCACGGGTTGAAAAATAGCCCAAAACTGGAAAATTACTGAAAGAAATGTGGCAGGTGTGGCAGGTCTCCCTACTTAAATAGGCTAAGCCCCTCCCACTGGACCATACCAAACCTGAATTGATTCCACAATTTAACCAGTTAATTCCCCAATGTCCAGAGACATTACATTTCATGTACACATTTTAAAGTGTCACATATTACTCAACAAAATATCCACATAATAATATAAACATAATAATTTGTACTCAATTTCCCACTTTACACAAATCCAATGTTGGTATGTTCCCTATACAGGAGCCAACAATCAATCAACAATAACACACTATATGAAGTCAAACAAATATCACTCTTGCTGACAGTACAGTATGTTCTATGGCAGCTCAAACAAAAATAGTCATAACTCGCTCAAATCTTGACGGATTTACAAACGGGTTGGTTTATTACAAACGTTATCAACGTGGCTATGATTTTTATATGAACGTCATATAAAAGCATATAAGTATGCGGACGTCTCTGACGTTTATAACAAACCAAAACGTTTGAAAATCGGTTGAAAATCGAGCAAGTTATGGTTATTAAAAAGTACATGCCACATAGGCGTATATCTATTCCACGTCCGAGCATAGACATGGTAACGCCCCGCCTGCCTCTGATTGGCCTACCGACACTGCCGGCCTTACCAGACTTTCCTCTGAGGTGGATAGCTATATGCTGGATAGTCTGCTGTGAGGTTACTCCGTGGTGGGAAATAAATAAATACATACATAAATAAATAATACAAATACGATACAAGAGAATGACATCTTTTTTAGTATAATAGTATTAGTTTACTATAATTAGATTAATACACGATAATCAACAATTCAAGTAAACACTAACACTTTAATTTAGAACACACCCAAATCAAATCATACAAATACGTGTTCAATCAATTATTCAATCAATCAATTCAAACAATATTAGTTTGCCTCTTCTACAAAAATGAAAGTTACAAGTTACTGTTGCACGTGCCAAGCTGTCATTGTACTTATTGTACTCTTGTACGTATTATTTCCCACCACGGAGTAACCTCGCGTCTCGGAGGACAGTCTGGTGAGACCATTGGGGCAAGACGGGCAGTGTCGGTAGGCCAATCAGAGGCGTTACCATGTCTATGCTCGGACATAGAATAGATATACGTGCCCCATAGACACAATGTTATGCTGCTCCTCGGTAAGATCATGTAGCGACGTAGCTCTCCATTGGCCAGCAGCGCGGGTGAGCCATCTAGCCTTTCTTACTGTATATGGGCTGAACTGCCACACAGGGAGCATAACTAAAGTTAAAGTGTCCAAATGGATCAATTGAGGTGCAACTAACTTGCTAACGTTGCCACTGCCACCATCTCTGTATAGCATCTCATAACATTTATATAGAACACATTATTAGCTGTGTCCCAATTCAAGGTCTGCTTATATTACCGTCTTGCAGTCTTGGAAGAGTCTTGGAAGGACGCCCGTCCCTGAGTTTGCACTTCTGGTACTCTTGGCTCGAGGTCTATGTTTTTTCTTTTTTAAATGGGTTAGATTCCTGAAATAACGTCTGTGGTTAACATAAGCTGGTGAATTTTCACATTTGGTTCAAAGACATAAAATACATCAGTGAATGTCCCAGTCGTTAATTCTGAAGCTTTTACATCTCTTTAAAAAAAAAGACGTGGTGAAATGAAATCGCTAAATGAGGCCGCAGAGGTAGTCGGGGACATTAAAGTCATCACACTGTAGTGATGGTGACGTTGCGTCTTGGTGTGTTTATAAAATCTAACGTTAGGTTTTTAGTACATCCAGTGATTCATTGCATTTTACACTATCGAAATAATAAAGAGGGCTGTTCATTTGTGAAGTTTATCTTGCTGAACAAGTATCATTAACTTTTATTTGCCACAGAGTTTATGTTTGGCACAAAACGTCCTCTTTCTGCCTGCAAACCTGCGTCAGCCCTGGATACCGGTATCTCTAAACTAGTGTAGTGCTCTATAAATAAAATAAGTGCCAACCTGTAAAGTCTGATTTATACTGTGTTGCGTGCGGTGCCGTGTCATGCACCGAAAATAGCCCATACAAACTCACAATGTGTTGCATCATGAGTCATGTCATGACGTGCTGTGAGCTTGTAGATCTGCTATTTATATGACTGTATAAATTAAGCTTTGGTGCTTGTGTAAGGGTTGAGGCCAATAGTCTGCAGTAACAGCAGCAGCAAGAAAACAGAAAGCAAATATTTTATCTCATATTGAAACTTTTTATATACTTTGCCATATTACAGGTTACCAAAACGCTCCGTAGGCCTACAGGCTACAGCCCCATGTTTTTTTCACGGAATGCTCTGTACAATGGCACCCGGCTTGGTGAGAACAGTCGGTAGCTTACCAGCAAGGTGGAACGAAGCCCCTTACGTAAAGTTGGTTCGAGAACAAACTACATCTCCTTATATTAAGTTAGTCAAAAACTGTTAAAACGACGAAGACGCCAGATTTGTGGGCCTAAAAGTTCTGAGGTCGCCGAATTTGACCGGGTCCGACACCGTCTACTACGACTAGGTTGTTGTACCGCGCGTTCTTGTATAGTACTAGTAGTAGTATTACAGTGTCACACAAAAGTAGCAAAAATATCCGGACTACACAAGCTCAAAACACACGTATCGCGATGCATTGTGAGCTTGCATGTTGGGTATTTTTGCATGCGATTTGTGCAACTGTGGGTTTTATAAATATCGAACCAACGAAAAGTATTAACACAAGCTTAAAGATGGAGTGCCACAATTTTCGTATTTCTCCAGTTTTTCATGTGTCTATGAGGTGACAGTACTTCATTAGACACCCTGGAGTCGTTTTTATGTGCAATGGTGTATTAACTTTGTATTTAGGGTTTCTTCCTGGAGGCTGAACCCTTGACAGACGGGCCAATGAAATAAACAGTAATATTGTGACATGACACTATCAGCCCCTCCCCTAACCACTCCCCCTTTATCATACAACTACAGCTGTGGGTGCAGCTTCAGTTCAGGTGGATCACCACCCATCACCACCCACCAGGCAAACCAGGCATACTTAATGAACTGGTGGGCGTGTCCACATAAAAGCATGATTTTAATAAATACTGTACACTTTTTGGAAAATGTTCTTCGTTCTTATATTATAATAATACCTGATGATCATGTTTTAGGGTGGAAAAAAATTGTGGCACTCCATCTTAATCTTTAATAATACCTACACTGGATCCATTGGAACACAGGTTTTCCATTTTGTGTAAAGAAACAGTTTTGGACATAAAAGGTTCCAAGCGACGATATGAGCAATATGTGAAAAATGGTGTGCAGCTCAGTGTGATGCAGTGTAGTAGCAGCGTTGGTATTAATGGGTTATTACAGCAGGCTGCACAGTGCACAGTCATTCACAGAAAACTGCCTGTGAGCATCCAGAACTCTTTACTGTCCCAACACACAGCAGTGTGCCGCATCAAAATGATCTATGAGGTGATTTTCTTTCTCAAATCATCCTGCGGTTCTTTATTGTTATTTAAGTCTTCTCTCATTTCACACACCGTAGGCTATAGATCCCTGCATGCACACTGCTGCGTTTTTCGGATTTGTAGCAGTCGTCCAGTCTGCAAGGACCTCTAGTGTCTGTGAGAATAACAATGCCGGCAACAGCTATATTAAAAATTAACCAGTGGCCTTACATCTTTCCTCTTTTCTTAACCTGAAGCCTATAAAGTAAGAATGTCTTGTAAAAAAAATAAATAAATGAAATTCCAAATGAACAGTGACTCCCAAAGTACCATTTCGAATAATCAAGAATGTTTTAATAATTTGTGAATATTTTGCATAAACCAACAAATACTAAATTATGATTTGTGTTACATGAAACTACTACTACTACTAATCTACAAGTGCACTTGTGAGTGTCTTGTGAGCTTGCAGATCTGCTATTTTCGCACAATAAACTAAATTCAAAATGATTTTAAGAAAATCTATTATTTATTATTTAAATTGATTCATCATTGATTATTATTTTATATACCGTAATTGATTAGTTCGATTAACTGTTATAATTAAAGACATATACAGTAGTGTTAGATATACAGTAATATTGAGCTGCTGGGGAGGCACTGGGTGTTTATATGAAAACTCCTAAAATAGTAAATTAAAAACAGCTCAAAACAACGTACAAAGAATATAATGAAACAGGTCGTTGACATACTACGTCCTAGTATTTGCATACCATTAACACATCACAGGCGTATTTGCATAGTGCCTGTTATCTTGTCCATAAATCAGCCAGTCCTCTACTGTTATCTCAGCACTATATCACAAAGCGCTACAGTGAATTATAGCATCCCGAGAACACAGGGCTGTGAGCTTGCTGTGAAACAGACTGAGGCTGAATTATTCAGCAGAGTCATTTCTGTTTGCTCGTGGAGGCGTGCCAGGTTGTGTGCCACGGCACAGACTGTGTGTCGGGTGTATTTTGGATCATGTATTTGTATTAGTCCAGTCTCTATAAATTACGTTGCATAAGAAATTGATGTGGCTGGATAGTCCAGCTAACCAGTGGCGTGCACAGACATTTAGAGGGGCAGGTGCTCAAGTGAAAAAAGGGCACCTTGTGCAGCGCGTGGAACCGGCCGGTTGCCCTAATAGTGTGAGATTTATAGATTTTGGGGCCTAAATAATATATTAGAAGCTTTTTATCAATAATTAATCAATGTCACCCTGGTCCACAAAAATAAAACGTTTTCTTTTTTTTCTTCAAAAGGGCACATTGCCAAAAGGGCAGGGGGTGCTCTAGTGTCTATCTGTGCACGCCACTGCAGCTAACGTTAGTGCCCCGTTGTGCTTGTGCTCCAGGTTATTAAGATCAGTGCTCTGGGACACAGGAGGAGGATCATTGCCTCACTAGCGGAAAGGCCCTATGAAGAGGCACCAACCAAGTCCAACCGTCTCTCCAATATGATGGTAAGAAGTGGTAGTGAGTTAATATACAGTGGGTGACAGTAACAAAGTACATTTATGAGTACTGTACATTATTTTAGTATCTGTACTTTACTTGAGTATTTGTATATTTAATACCTATGACAATCACAGTAGGCTATACATTAGGTTGTGAACTTGTAGAATTGCTATTTTGCCAAATGTTAGTTCCAGAAATACAGAATAGAAAAAGGTTCTGAGAACTTTATCTGAATCAATCTCAGCTATAGCATATGGAAACAAATCCAGAACCAAATACGAACCAAATATGTTTCAAGGCAAGGCACAGTTTACTAAGTTAATGTAGACAAAAAGAGCCATTAGATTAATATGGTATTGGGTTAGGGCTGTTCTTCCTAGTCTCCATATTAAAGATACAGTACATTTGAAAATGTAGTGGGCATACTGGTGCGGAAGAGGTGTCTAATGTAGTGTATAATATACAATAATTATCCCTTTGCTAAGTCCCTCTCCAACCCACTGGACAAATGTGCATGACATTATTTCAATAAACTAGAAATACAAGTAAATGACAGAGGGAGAAACAGTATATTAGTATTATTGCCATCACCTGGGTGGGTCAGTCGTGTAACTTTCTTTGACGTTAAGCTGTGTATGTGTTCAACAACACAGCCATGCAAAATAACATTGACAGCTATGAGACCAACGAAAGCTTGTCCTGCATAGCAATGGTTACATTCTCAAATTTTAGGCCCATTTCTCAACTACCGGAGCAAAACTGAAATAGTCATCTTCGATCAACACTTGGCCTCACCCCTCAGTACCCTGGACACCCTTAAACCCAATATCCACACATCTGCAAAGAACCATGGCATTATCCTTGACAGTTCCTTCACAGCTTCTTCCAGGGCAGCTGTGGCTCAGGAGGTAGAGCAGGTCGTCCAATGATCCCTGGGTCGGCGGTTCGAATCCCGGCTCCTCCTGTCCACATGTCAAAGCGTCCTTGGGCAAGACACTGAACCCTACATTGCCTCCAATGAGTTGGTCGGTGTGAGCTTGCCACCATTGGTGTGTGAATGTGGGAAGTGAAGACGCTGGCGTCGACTGTTTGCCACTTCACCTCCGAATGAATGAACCATTGTAAAGCGCTTTGAGCACTTAAAAAGCGCTATAAAAATGCAATTCATTATAAAAATGCAATTCATTCCAACTCCTTGCAAAGGTCAAACCATATCTTCCCCCAAAACAGTTAGAAACTGAAATCCACGCTTTTATTTCTTCTAGGCTCGACTATTGTCGTCAATTAGACGACTGCAATTGGTCCAGAACGCCGCTGCTCGCCTATTGACTGGCACTAAAAATAACATATAACCCCCGTACTTCACTGGCTCCCGGTTCATTTTAGAATCGATTTTAAAGTTCTCTTATTTGCTACTCATTCCGCGCTTTATAGTCTATAATTACATGTTACGTTGACTGCCGGTGTTTACAGTTACCTTTGAGGCGTCAAAGCATCGTAATTCTACCTACTTATGATGAAAATCCGGCTGAAAATAGTCCCATCGTTTGTTTTTGCGCCGACACAAAAGCCACTTACGCGATCCCACTCATAGACAAAGAGCAAAGCGAGCTAAGACTGTCCATACCACCTAGTTCACTTTGCATTGGACTCAGATTCCCAGAAGCCCTTGCAAGCCAGTTATATGCCGAGTTCCGGTTACGTCATCATAACGTGTCCGCCTCGTCACAATGTTATTGTGACGAGGCAGATTAAACACGAATTAAACACATAAAACAAATAGCGGGTTTAGCGTATTATGCTGGGAAAGACAATGGAATAAATGTTGTGTATGGGGGGGTTATGCAGTCAATATGTTAAATGTTTAAATGGACTGGCCCCCCAGTATCTCTCCGAGCTCGTGAACCCTTTACCCCAGCTGGAGCTCTAAGATCTGCAGTGCTGATCAGCTACTGCTGGTCGACCTAACTACTAAAAAAAGTAACAGGGGCGCACATGCTTTTGCGGCAGCAACTCCCAGGCTCTGGAAGAGCCTGCCCTGCAGATCTGCCTAGTCTATAAATGTCTCAGCTTAAGACTCATTTATTTTTTCTGGCTTTTAATCCCATTTGAGTCCACATAATCAAAGTCAAAGTCGTACGATTAGTCACACACGTTACCGCAGTGAAATTTGTTCTCCGCATTTGACCCATCTCTTGGAGCGGGAATCATTAGTTGATTTGACCCCCAATCCAACCCATTGATGCTGAGTGCCAAGCAGGGAGGCATTGGGTCCCATTTTTACAGTCTTTGGTATGACCCGGCCGGGGATCGAGCCCCCGACATACCAGTTTCAGGGCGGACAGGGGACACTCTAACCACAAGGCCACTGTCTGTTTGTTTTATTTTAGCTTTCTTTCATGCTTATATGTGCTTCCTGTGATCATGTCAACATTCCTCATATTGTGTTTTTTGCTTGTATATTGTGTTTCGAGCTTGTTCTGTTTTGCCTCTGATCTGTACAGCACTTTGGTCAATCTTGATTGTTTTAAACGTGCTTTATAAATAAAGTTTGATTTGATTTGATAATCACAGCTGGAAATAATGCTCTGGTAGTGTTGGTGCCATGTTCTATCCACAAACCTATAGGAAGATATTATTTAGCTTAACATTATAATAACATAATTGTGTGTTAATGTTTGCATCAGAAATCACTTTGGAGGTACAGGGTTAAACAGTGGATATCACATTCTGGAATTAATACCTCCTCTCAACAGTCAAGCTGATTTATCCGACAAAAGAGAGCAGTGAATCTCCACTGAGAATGTCCTTTTGTTAAGGATTAATCCTGGATGTTGACCAGGGAATTGTATTGTGTATTGAACCAGTATTGTGTGTGCGCGCACGTGCGTGCGTGCGTGCATGCGTGCGTGCGTGCGTGCGTGCGTGCGTGCGTGCGTGCGTGCGTGCGCGCGTACGTGTGTGCGTGCGTGCGTGCATGCGTACGTACGTACGTGCACGTATGTGCACCCACGTGTGCATGCAGATACCTATTCATACAGTTTATTTGCGTAGGCATAATACTAAATAACCTAAAACATTTGAGGATAAAAGACCGGGACAAATTTCTGTGCTTCTTGTGGCGTGTATATGGCGTATTCTGTGTGCGTGCACGGCTGCGCGTGTGTGTGTGTGTGTGTGTGTGTGTGTGTCTGTGTGTGTGTGTGTGTGTGTGTGTGTGTGTCTGACAGTTCCACGACCTCCTGTCCCAGACCCCGTCGCCTCTTGGCCAGATGGACCCGTACACCAGCAGGTCCATGGACATGCTGCTTCCTCCCAGCGAGTCTGGTCGCAGGAGGAGAGGACTGGACCAAGACGCTACGGCATCTCTGCGCTCCTACAGCGAGAGACCACGCTCAGTAGTCAGTCTCCTGGCCCCTCTGTTCAGTGTGGTTTAACCACTAGATACTTAAACTGGACATGAGTTGCCGCTGTTTAAGCCAAAGTGCAGTATCTACGGGAAAATAAATTGGCTGACATTGGGTTTAAAAGTGTTTCAACTGGTCAGCCAAATGAGATATCGGCAAATAAGTGATATATATTTCAGTATGTTCTTGAGGTAATTGTTTATCCCCCAAAATCATGAAGGCTTAACCTTTGGGATACACAAATAAGTCGGTGTGTCCAAAAACGTAGTTACTGCACTTTGGCTTTGTAGGGCAGTGTACTTGGTGTGCTCTTTTTTCCCCTCTGCACCAAATGTCTTTGCCAAAAATAGCCGATCTACAAGCTCACACGCTGTGAGCTTGTGAGCTTGTAGAGCTGCTATTTGGGCCCAGAATCGTGTACACTCTCTGCGAGTTACAAATGGTAAATTAATAAATTAAGTAAGTAAGTAAGTCCCAGTTTAGTCAGAATTGAAACTGCTAAAAGTAGCTAATACAGATGTAGATGCCACATGCTCCAACTATAGCAATGTCTCTACTACAGATAATATGTAGTACAAAGAGACTGTATTCACACAGCATATGTTTGCTTGGCTAGCAGGCTGAAAGTAGAAGCCTGAAAAAAACGAATTGGATGAAGATGAGAGTTCAGCTTAATTTGGTACAAGCCATTGGGATCGGTTGTGGTTCTGCACGTGGTTCTGCATGACTGCACCTGTCAATGTCCATGTCATTGTCCATGGCTCACTGAAGCTCTGCATGTCATCCGGTGTTAAAATGAATGAAAGAGAATACAGCACCTGTTGTAGCATCTTTGATCTTTCGATCCTCCCGTGTTAACCTGAAAGCAGTTTGTACCTAGCCTGGGATCCAGACTGCTTGCTACTCCTCTGCGTTTAGTTTTTTCTCACTTCGCTTCACAGTAGTAACGCAGTGAGAAATACACGAACGTAGCAAATCAGGATGGATTCCAGGCTAGTTTGTACCATGTATTGTACTCAACCTGAGTGACCTACTGTAAGAAATCCAAGTATACAAGTATTGTCAGGGCACATGTTTCAGTTAGCTGCTGAGTTCCTTCTTTTTGAGAATGCCCACCATCCCAATCGTCCCTACAGGATAGACAGACTGATCGACAACGAGACTCTCGATTAAACCTCCGGCCACCGAGCCAATCTGCTACCTATGCCACGGTGTCTGCCTGGCACCACCAGCCTGAAAAACTGATCCTGGACTCCTGCGGGTATGAGGCAACTGTAAGTCACTGCCATGGATTAAAGGTCTCAGTCGCCAAGACTGATTTCCGTCATTTGGATTCCATAGAAGCCAGCATACATGTCTTCTATGGAAGCGCGTCGCTCACCGAAAATAGCCGATCTATAAGCTCACAACATATTGCAGCACGACGTGCTGTGAGCTTATAGATCGGCTATTTTGGATTGTTAATTATTTTATGATGAGGGTTCTTTTTTGTCGCTTATAAATGTATTACTTTTTTGCAACGAATACAACATAAAACAGAAGAAAAAGAAAAAAGAGATAAGAAAGAACACGACATTTGGGTATCAAAATTTGATACCTAAACATCATTAATAAACTTTCAGTCATGATATTTAATTTTGCTTTATTCCATGCACCCCCATGCATGATCTCCACTCTTGAATGGTGGCGTTGTTGGTAGCTCGAGAATTATAATTTTTCACTTATGTTTTCAATATGTAAAATCATAAATCCTTCTATTTACACCTTTGGGTGTGCTCTCTTGTGTGCTTAATGTGACTGCTGTCTCTCTTCTAGTACCTAGGATCAATGATAATCAGGGATCTACGAGGGATTGAGTCCACTCAAGATGCTTGTGCTAAAATTAGGGTAGGTCTGCCTGATTCCGTAGTGCTTATACATAGTACAAAATACAAGCCAAAAAGCAATAACAATGGCACTTAAATTGTTTTACAAATACAACAAGAGTTGGCACAAACAAATGATCTGTAACTGTAACGCCTTTCTGAAAAATGTTCTGTAAAGGTTACTTTCCACTTTGCAGCGTAAGCTCGTCCTGCTAGATTGATGCTCATCATGTAACGTGTGTGTCAATGGATAGCTGCTGTCCTCTCATGCTTTCATTGGTTCTGTTTACAATAGAAATCTAAGGATGCCAGAAAGGGTCCTGTTGTCATTCTGTCCATCACTTATAGAGGCGTCAAGTTCATTGATGCAGCCACTAAGGTAATGTGTGTGTAATGTGTATACAGTATGTCCATGTATACACAACACGTGTGTACACCGCACGCACGCACGCACGCACACACACACACATCTTTCTCTTTCTCCTCCTCTGCTTACTGCTCTCCTATCTTACCCCCCCTCCCTTCTCTTTCTCTATCGATCTCTTGAAGCCAAACATTCTAGTTGATGCTGTTAGCAGTTTAAAGACTCTCCATTAGCAGTACATTTCCAGCTGTCGCTCACCTTCTTTCCTTCCCTCCTCTCCCCTCTTACCCACTGTTGCCGGCCTCCTATCATCAGACCATCGTGGCGGAGCACGAGATCAGGAACATCTCGTGTGCGGCCCAAGATCCAGATGACCTCTGCACCTTTGCCTATATTACCAAGGATCTAAAGAGTGGACACCAGTTCTGTCATGTATTCAGCACTGTGGAAGTGGTGAGTGATGCACCCACGCAGCAGGGGCACACACATCTTCAGCAAATGTACATCTATACAGTATTATACATAAAAAGATCACTTTAAATGCAAAGAAATATACCAATAATTCTCCACAGAGACTGCTAACACATCTAAATAGATAAAGATAAAGTACTGACTGCAAAACAGCAAATGTGAAACTGGATATCTACATGGGCTTGCCCACTTCCAACCCATGCTAGTTAGCCCACATGTAGACCATGTGGGACCTACATGGGCTTGCCCACTTCCAACCCATGCTAGTTAGCCCACATGTAGACCATGTGGGACCTACATGGGCTTGCCCACTTCCAACAGGAAAGAATATAGAATAATTAAACATAAAGGCTTTCTACATTAAATGGCTAACGATGTGGGGTTTTGAAGCTGTTCTTGGGTTTGTGATGTGTATTTCAATTTCAACAAGTATGTTGGGGACTTGTTGAATGCTGCAATCAGTTTCCGTGTTCCTTGGCTGGTGTCGTTCACTGATTGGAGACTGGAGATGACGTCAGTTTTTTTGTTATGTTGATTGGCTGAAGGGGTTGTCTGTCTACACTGTAGTCCGTAACCAGAGTCCAGACTCCACTCGCATTAATGGAAGTGCGATTTCCAGGGAGAGTGGTTAACCAGGCTATGGTTAACCAGGCTACGGAATTCTTTGACGTCGCTTTCTTGACGTTGTCAAAAGTGGATCGAGCAAATAATATAATTGACTCATTGGGAGATCTAAAAGTCAGAGGTCCTTTGATGAATGACTGTGAGCTTCAGTGCTTGACCGTTTCCTATGACCCTCTACCATATTGCCCAATTTCGTGGAAAACCAGTGGTTCCCCTCACAGTACCACTCCCTCCACACGGAACCAGTGCTCTACACCAGTGGTTCCCCTCACAGTACCACTCCCTCCACACGGAACCAGTGCTCTACACCAGTGGTTCCCCTCACAGTACCACTCCCTCCACACGGAACCAGTGCTCTACACCAGTGGTTCCCCTCACAGTACCACTCCCTCCACACGGAACCAGTGCTCTACACCAGTGGTTCCCCTCACAGTACCACTCCCTCCACACGGAACCAGTGCTCTACACCAGTGGTTCCCCTCACAGTACCACTCCCTCCACATGGAACCAGTGCTCTACACCAGTGGTTCCCCTCACAGTACCACTCCCTCCACACGGAACCAGTGCTCTACACCAGTGGTTCCCCTCACAGTACCACTCCCTCCCCCCAGGGTTCTTCATCCTTTAGCGATGCCCAGAAAGACCAAACAAAAGTAAAAGTAAAAACCTAGACGAGAGTAAACTGAACAGAACGTTACAAGAAACATCCTATATGGACAGGAATCTTCCTGATTGGTTCATTGAATCAGTTATATTGAAATTCAACTCATGTTCACAGTAAAGGTCAATGTTGCGCTCCTGCCTTCTGTAGAGGGAACATTGCTCATCTCTTTAGTAACACTTAACAGACACCAATGCGTTTCTTTGAGGACATGTTTCTAAAGGCCATCAGACAATGCTATATTTCACTGAATAAAGAATGAGAGCAGAGTGTTCCGTATGATAAAATAAAAAGCTTGCATTTGCTATTCTGGTGTCCTTAGGTATGGGGTCTCCTTGACAATTCACACCCCAGCCAAAGTCTTGGGGTAGAAATGCCTATAATACTGTATAGACCAAATGATTCATTATAGGATATCTTGGAAGCACAAAAGAACGAAGGGCAAATAAAATAGCTTAAAGGATTATTAAAGTGAGGTCCATTAAAGAAGTAATTCAAAAGCTGGTACTGATTTTGCTAAGCCAAGCTCTGTGGGATAAAGCAGTCCAAAGTCCAGAATATTAATAGCAAAGATAGACTCTTTTCACAGCCGATAAATTCAGACTGCAGGCAAAGCCAATTTTGTTTCTCAACAATCTTCAGGACTGGCTGTACACACTGTTCTTTGGAAGTGATCAGAGGAGATGAGTACAAACAAACCAGTGCAGTCAAACAACAAAACAGCAATCGATGGAAGATGCAATTCCTTTAGTCACAGACGGTACAGAAGTCCTCAAACGCACCAGACAACATCTGATAATTATTTGCGGCGTCAATCTGCCGTCTATAAGAAGGTTGGGCTATGTGTCTCTGTGTGTGCCTGTACTGTACGTCTGTATGTCCGGAGCTAATCTGACAAACAACTGGACTGATTAGCGCCAAATGTCTTGTGCACACTGCCAGTAGGCCACAGAGGTAACGCCATTATTTGGATTTCCCACCGTATCCCACGCATTTTTTAGGCTTTGGAACTTAGTTCATTAACGTTGTCCTACACAAACATTAAATAATTCCAATTGACAATGAATGGAGAATTTTACATCATAGTGTCTGAGCAAATAGGCATAGTGTCTATTTTACGTAATGATGATGTACGATGATACACACGTGCGATTTTTTATTTAAGTTACATTTTCAGATGGAAGTCAATGGAGCTGACTAACATCATCAATGTAACGTTATTGATATGAGCAAATTACATCATCGATATAATAAATGATCAAATCTGTGTGCGATGCATGTGCCATCACTGTCGATTTTCACGCAATTCTCGTCTTTGCATTGACTTTGTATGTAATCGCGCCGCTCTAACCATCCAAGTCTGAACACTAAGGGTCCATAATATGAACCATATTATGGTTCTTAACTATCCATCATTTTTAGCTGGAGACCCCCTGCAACCCCCTCAAAGACTCCTGGTGATGTTCCCGGACCCCGCTTTGAGAACCACTGGCCTACAACACAATGCTTCACAACAAATTGATCGATTGTGCAACTGCAAAGCACATTCAGAGAGAAAACAAAAGGCTTGAATAACAGAAGCACCAGAAGCTGCAGACCTTCTGCGACAGTCAATCAAACACAAACCGCTGGACCGAACAGCGGCAAAAACAATTGCTTTAGAATTCGTTTTTTACATTTCTGACTCCTATTAGATTTATCCTACCCATTGTTTTTCTTCCTCCCTCTGTTTGCCTCCCCAACTGCAAGGCACATGGAAAACAATCACACGCGTGTGAACTGTGAAGTGAGGGGCGCTCTTATCATGATGTAAAATAGACACTATGTTTATTTGCTCAGACACCATGACGTAAAATTCTCCATTAATTTGTAATGGGAATTTAATGTTTTTTTAAGATGAAATTTGTGGACGGTAACTAAAAAATCAACAACATAATGTTTAAGCAACGGGTTTTAGTCCTCAAAACAAACATTACATGTCTCTTTATTGTCTATGGTGTTTTCTTAAACAAGCGTCAAAAGTGGATCGTGCAAATCATATAATTGACTCATTGGGAGATCTAAAGGTCTGAGGTCCTTTTACGAATGACTGTGAGCTTCAGTTCTTGAGCGATTCCCACAACCCTCTACTGTATATTGCAGAATTTCGTGGAAAATGACAGCACAGAACTGCCAAAACTGCAAAAATGGCGGAACCCATACGAAAACAATAAGGGGTCTTCGCCCCTTCAGGCTTGACCCTTAATAATATAATAATAATAACATCAATCTCCAGTACACATAATAGTCTGTTTTGCATTCAATACACTGCTTACACTGACCTTATTGTTTGTTCTCTATCTACACAGACCCAGACCTATGAGATCATCTTAACACTGGGACAGGCATTTGAGGTGGCCTATCAGCTGGCTATGCAGTCCAGAGCCAGGCACTTTGTCCCGCCCTCAACTCTGAGCTCAGAGGTGATTGAGACCAAAACCAGCCGACCTGTGTCTCAGTCCTACAGCAGCAGCATGAGGAGATCAACAGTGAGTACCACCCACACAAATACACGTCTGGTCCGGAGACCACTAGGGGTCCACTCCAAATGGACTCAGGGGTCATCGTCGCCATGTTGGCTTGTGGTGGACATAAAGAAGAGTCTGAATGACCATAGCAGGTCTGTATAACTCTCAGAGTTATGGGGGTCCTTGCAAATACAACGTTTAAGAACCACTAGTACGAGTTGGACTCCTAATATGCCTTAGTGTTGTAGTAAATAAATGTCGAACATATTCTGCAGTAATTGGGTATTATGATGAAAATAAGAACGTTAAAATGGTGTGTAAAAAAAGAAAATCTAAAATGTGCCACGGACAAGACCAAGTCTTTGCCACAGACAGTCTTTGCCACAGTCTGTGTACAGACTTATTGATGACCCCTGATTAAAGGACCTTCACGCAGCTGTAACTCTGTGAGTGTACACATGCAATACTGAAGGCTCATACATAGTCTGGATTTTCGGTGGTTAGGTGACCACCGAACTACAACATGACGTCACAAGCCACGGTGAAGAGCAAACCACTGCCACCGCTCCTGCCCTTCTCTGTTATTACTCACCACCGCTCAACGTTATTTCAGCTCCGGTGGTCAGCTCACCACCGGAGCGGTGGTCACCTCACCACAGAAAATCCAGACTATGAATAGGCCTTGAGACGTGTAGGTTATGATGTCACTGTGTCCCCTAAGTAAGCTGCGGTGAACAAAGAAGTAGGGCTTATCTGTACCATCCTATGAAAAAAACATGATGAAACATGGTGCTGCGCGTGCGTGCGTGCGTGCGTGCGTGCGTGCGTGCGTGCGTGCGTGCGTGCGTGTGTGTGTGTGCATATTAGAGACGGTTTGGTGAAGATGTGTGTGTGCTTGTATGTGCCGCTGCATACTTTATTCTGAAGGTGTCCTCTTCGGCTCAAATTAGACTAGAGGAATGTCAGTGTGCCTCCATAGCCACATCAGGAGCACAGACGAACCTGTGACTGACGTTCCCTCTGCCACCTACAAAGGAAGATTTGCTGTGTGCAGTGGTGAAAGTGATGACTCATTATTTCTCTACCAATCTTGTCTAGTCCCCCCCCCCCCCTGCTCCCCAAACTCTGAGTCACGCAGAGGGTCCATTTTTTTTCTTTCTCTCCTGTGGGGCATATGCGAGGCATGATTAATACATAGCATTATTTCTTGCTTACAGTCAGGGGTGTATGATTTCCTATGGGACACTTCATGGGAGTGCTTGTCTCCCTCCTGCAGGGGCCATGTGCATCCTATATTTGCTCAGCGTTGACTGAGTACGTTACGTAAATGTTTACGTATCATCCCCCTAGACTAGAGCTACGCATTGATGTATTGACCTCGTGCGCTGCATATAATGAGCACTCAGTGATCACTGTCACCTGAAAGAACTGCACCGTTGGGCAGCACACACTGCTGAGAAGCATGCTCCTGCGGGCTGAGAAGCATGCTCCTGCGGGCCCCACAAATCACTCTGCTTTACTTTACTATCAGCCCATAAAGATAATATATGGAGTAATCACTGAGATGCATAATGATGCAAACTGGTGGTAGCTGGGATGAGGCCTCAAATTCAGAGGAAACAGTCGTAAAAACTCTTATCAGCAATTCTCTTCCTTTTTTGGGGGTGTTTTTTATGTACTTGGTGACTCACTATATCTTTGCTTTGAAATTAAAGTATACCAGACATTGTAGTTGACTTAAGTTTGAAATGGGTCAATTACAAATGATACCAACGGGAGTGGGTACAGTGGGACAGTGTTCATGTTTCTTAATGTAAAAAAGAAAAGAAAAAATCCTAACATTTACTGTAACAGAGTAGTCCTATCCGAATACCATAAGCCCAATATCTCCCTTGGCCAGGAGGAATTCCCATTTTAGCTTGGTTTAAAAACAGATGGTTACATTGGGGGCTCGTCCGGGATCAGGCTTCTTTTGTGGGTGGGGGTGAAGGGCAGAAACCTAATAAAGCCTAATATCTCCCTTAGCCAAGGGGGATTCCCCTTTGGATGAGTGGTGGATGTTTGGTTTCCACCTTATAAATATTTAGACTTCTTTATGTTCCATTTGGTGCACTTTAATACTCTGTCCCTCTTCTCTTGCTCCCCCCTTTTTAACATTTCTTTATTCTTGTCTTCTTGGTCCTCCTGCTTTCCAGGGTGGCCCTCCGCTAGAATGCCGCTGCTGTCACTGTCACACGTGTACTACCCACCGTCCCTCCTTCCTCCCGTTGCACTCTGTTAGCCCTGGAGTCCAGGTCCTTCTATTTCCTTTCCTCTATTCATCCCTCCATCATTCACACATCTGTTCACGCCACCACTACCCCCCTTCTCCCTTCCTTTTTTTGCTCTGGTGTGCTGCAGTGCACTTTATCTCCCAGTTTTGTTGCCCTGAATATTTTGAACACAAAAAGTACTCCACGTTCCTGTTCCTTTCTCATTCCTCATCTTCATCTTACACGTTTTTTAAACATTACTAGCTCTGTTTTTATGTGATTATGTGGTTTTTCAGGAAAGAGCGGGTCTCTTTGTGACTTCCATTACTTGAAGTGCTTGGTTAATTGCAGGTGTTAATTGTGTAGCAGTCGTTAAGTATGGTACAGTAGTTGGTTGAAGTGGTTTCTGTAAGTTCTCCTCTAAAGCTTCTGGAATTTTAATATTGGAGTTACTTTCTCTAATGTTTTCTTTAACACAGATTTCCATGAACAGGTTATGGTGAAGATCAGAAATATTTTAACAGGCCATCTAGAAACTTGCTCATTCTAATTAATAATAATGTTTATGATGTATATACATTATACATGTATGATGCATTACAAATCCTGTAACTGAATGAATCTTACATGTAGCCCTGCAGGCGATTGTTAGCGGTCTCATATTTCGGCAATGGCATATTGGCAAGACCTATCCGTGTTAGAGTTCCATCATCACTCTATTTGAACCTGGCTTCAGCTTGTTCGCTGTTTGTTACTGTGCACTCCGCCCCTCTAGTGGACCTACTTGTCAGACGTCATAACCCATGCTGGTGGATTTGAGCCCTGCTTGTCTGTGACGCTACCATGAATCGCTGGACTGTACCTCTGATCCACATGCACGTGTGTGAGCCGAGGCCATGTCAGTGCGGCCGTCACGGCACCTAACGCTGCCTCCACCAGTCTCACGTCCTCCCTCTCGACCCTTCCCCCCTTCCCCCTCGGCAGATGGATCCCCTGGAGATGGACGCAGACATGCAGTCCCTGGGCAGCACCACATGGCTCTTGGACCACCGGGACTCCAACAGGCGCCCCGCCAGCACCAAGTACGAGACCACCATATTCTGATAACTGATACCTGCGTCCCGCCCCGCCCCTTGCGCCCACCCCACCCCCCCCGTTTCCTCTCTGCCCCATCTGCAGCAACATCCTGCCCTGTGGTCTCTACCTATACCTTCTCCCCACACACTCTCTCTCTCTCTCTCTTTCTCTGTGCCACTCTCATACATACACGTGAGACCTGTGCCTTCTCACTGTGATGGTATCGCATTCTGCAGGGCTGCCCACTTCCCCTGCCCACTCGTTTTCCCCCGTCGACCTACGCCGACCTTCCACCTGCCATGACAGCCTCCTCCCTGGCTCTCCCTCCCCCAACCACCACCACCACCACAACCCCCTTGGCAGCCCCCTTCTCTCCTGTTGCTGCTGCAGTTGATGACAGCCTGGAATGGATGGTCCTGGATTGTACTCTACTTTTTTCCACGTCCTCTCAACCAAACTGCCTCCTCTTCCTCCTCTGACCGACATCTTGCGTCTGCATCCTAATCCCCCCGCCCCCCTCCTCCCAGCATTAGCCTCCTCATCTTTGAAGAGGTGCTGTTTTATTACACTACTTTTCACACAATTTTGAAAACCAATCCCCCCAGGCCTAACATTGAATCAGCGTAGTTTGACTAATGGCTAGGTTGACAATGTGAACTAAACTTGAGACTTTGTTACAATCCATCATGTATTGCTGAAGGGGCCGAAACTGTGAATGGGCCCTTTTGGTAGGAAACAACAAAAAAAAGCCAAGAGTTAATTCCCAAATGTGTTACCTAGCCTATCCAGTTACACCGTATGGATTCTGGTCCGTATCTAAAATGTATGAACAATTTCTCCCTTATCTTCTCTTAACTCCCTGGATCATTTCATAACACTTATTTTGCCCCAAAGACAGTTAATTTGTTTCCCTTTTCCCATCTGTAGCTTGTCCTGTCTTACCAGGCATCTACCACTGTGAGGCACTATGAGGAGACTGTTTTGCTAGCAAGGGATGCAAGATGGAGATTTACCCAGTGGAAAGACAAAAGCAGCAACGTACAGAAAAAAAAAACTAACTTTTTGCTTTTCTACACATTTGTACAATAATCATGTGATGGATCGCTCATCAATCTTTCACTGATGTCTAAAATGTCAAAACGGACCAAGTACTGAGCCCGGTGTGGCCCCTGTACACACACACACACACACACACACACACACACACACACACGCACAAAAGGCACGCACACACGTGTGCGCGCACACACGCACACACACACACGCACGCACGCACGCACGCACGCACGCACGCACGCACGCACGCACGCACGCACGCACGCACGCACGGACACAGGAGGACACATTTTGCTACACTTTAAGGACAGTAGCCTTATCACCTGTCCGGTTACCTATAATCAGCTGAGCTTCCCTCAGATACCAAACCACAGTTCCCACCCTCCACAACTGCACGTCTCCCTCCTTGCTTTTGAAAAGACTCGACAGGACTTCTGAATTCCAGAATTTGGCTGCGGAAGGAGAGGCGTTTCTATGATGGTACAGTTTTGTCCACGATAGACGATGTAAGACGATGTTACTCAGTCTGGCCTTTGTTGTACTGCCCCTGTGCCTCTCAGCATCCATGGTAGCACTGAGAGTCTGCAGCTGTCAAATGCAGAACATACTGTGTTAAAAAAGAAACATGGCACTATCCCTTTTAATGACTGCTTTTTCTTTCTTATGGTGCAAATAGGACACCGTAACGTAATTCAATTTGTAATGGATTTTTGATAGGCAGGGGTTTAGTGAAACACTTTGTTAAGAAGAGTAGGTTATGTTTAAAAAAAAGGATCATGAAGGATCGTGATGCAATTGCAAATGAAAGAAACAATACCACCAACAAGCAAGTGTATGGAGCATAGTGGTATTGGGTTTACATTAAGCCTGAGTTGTACTTGGTTGCATGCCGTGTCGCACACTGAATATAGAAGTTCTACAAGCTCACAACACGTTGTGAGCTTGTAGATTAGGTATTTTTGGTACGCGTCACAGGCGCTAAACTAAGCATAAATCACCCTTTAGACTATTTTTGTCATCAACATGTAATATCCCCAACGTGATTTCATTTTATTACGTGTTAGTCAGCCAAAGCACAAAGTGCTACACATGTCCCAACATAGCATCTTAATATCATGATTACACGGGTAGCTATCCATGTCGTCTTACATCAATTCAACATTAGGTAAAGCTTGTGGAAAGTGTGTCATTTGGGAAATGAAGAGCAGTGGAAAGCGAGTAATTCCCTGTGTTTGAGGAGCCACATCTAAATGTTGCTGGGCACCACATCCATGGAAAATGGATTTGACATGCTGAAATTCTGACACCATTTTTGTTTTATTATGATTTTATTATGCACTGTGACTCAATGCTCTTCGTGGGGTCTGCACACACAGCCCTGTGGGTTCCCCCTCGTCTGCACTACTGCCTACTGTGCGTGCTGTATGCCTTGTTTCCTTGTCTTGTCCTCATGAGGGACTGTTACATCACTGTCCTCATTGTTATGTGTGTGTGCTGCAGGAATAGTGAGGTATTGCATTGATCCCCTCTCCAGAAGACAGTGTTTGTTGAATACAGGTCTCTCTGCAGACCGACTGGGAGGCATTGGCTGGCCTGCGTGTGTGGTGCTTATGGCGCTATGTTCTGACTGTTATCCGTCAGCTTCCACTGACTGATGCATGATGTGGCAGTTGTCGTGTGTGTTTTTGTACTCCGATGCACTTGGCCTTGTTGCAGTCTCTGTCTGTACTGTAGCAGTGTCTTGTTTCGTTTCACCCAATATACCATTTGCTTTTTTAAATTTTGTTATGTTCTCCTCTCTTCGTTTCCACATCACGGCAACTCCACTCATCCATTCATGTATCCACCGTCGTCATTTCTCAGGCATTTAGTAATTTGATGTTTGTTCTTTGTGTGTATGTCGCCAAGACACTTTCAACCTGCTCTAGTATGTATGGATGCATAAATATAAAAGCATTACATTTTTGATGAGCAGAAGCTTTATAAAGCGAACACAAGTTGTTGGTGGCATGATATGGCTGTGCATGTTCTGGTCTTTTTAACATCAGTGTTTCTCCTGTGTAGCTCACTCCAACCTTCAAGTTTCCGGATACCAAGCTGTGAGTTGAAGGGGAGCAGCCGATGTGAGTGCGTTTGCGTGTGTGTAAAAGTAGCAAGGGGCAGACGAGTGGGAAGAGATAGAAAGAAACAAGAGAGAAAATAAGAAGAGGTAAGCGCTGTGTGAAGTGCTCGGAGCCAAACAGAACTACCTTTGCCAATTAGATCTCACGCTATGTAGCACCCTTTTCTCCCTACACTGACCCGATATGAATCCCAACACACAAGAAGGTAACCCGCTTAGCATTGGCTAGGTAGGGCCTGTCTCTCACTCCTGTCTTGAGAAAGGTCAGTCAGAAAGGTCAGGTCTATTTAATGCCCTCCTTGTGACTGTCTGATCTTGTCAATGTAGGTACTGTAATGCATAGAGACACATTAGAGCATTATAGAGAGCATTTATATTGATTCAGGTCTATTGGAGATATTGTTACTGTGAGAAAATATTAAGGGTATACAGAAATGTAATTAAAATGTAGAGAAAAAAAACTGTACCAGCATACAATGCTTTGCCCATGTTTGTGGACAGAGTATGGTTTGTCAATGATAATGTGATACTGTTTAAAATTTCAAAGCAATATATAAATGAAATTAAATAATATATGGGAAAAAAGAAGAATCATTTTCAAGTATCATTTGCTTGCTTTTGGTTGAATATATTACAGAGTAATTGATCAAGACAACGCAACATGAATCACAAGACCATTAATGTACAGTATACTATATATTTGGTTAATATTCAAAAGTGCTGCACTTTTTATGATGTGCTTATGCTTAGGTTATACATACATTCTTAAACAAATCTCACATCATGATATAAGATTACAAAAATAAAAATAAAGGAAGAAAAATATAACATCAATTCTCACTCTAATTACAGTATTTACAGTATTATTTTCACAATGTCTTTGGTACGTTGCTTTTTCCTGAGGACAATGACTCCGGGTGTGGTTGTGAACTGAAACTGACCAAATAATCTCCCAGCCTGTGAAGCTTTGTGTTTGTCATCATGTGACATAATGCAGTGATTCTCAACCTGTGGGCCGCCAAATAATTGGCAAAACACACTTTAATGATAATATAATAACACAAAAAAAGTAAAAACAATACCAAATTTTGTAAAATAAAAAATAAAATAAAAAGTATGGTATTTTATGATGCTCTTAGTTACTTCGATCCTATCTATTGAGTGATCATTAAAATAAACGTGCCCTGAAAATGCATGGCATCTGTGGTTACGGGCCGCAAACACTTTTGAGATTTTAAAGTGGGCTCTGAGCCTCTGATGCAGAAACAGTTGAGAACCATTGACGTAATGTCACTTTCACATTTGGTGCAGGGTCTTGCTGCAAGCAGGAATGAATGCCAGTAAACAGCACTGATAGAGGTTTAACCTTGATAGTAGGGTGCAACTAATCAAGTTGAGCGAATTTTATATATATATATATATATATATATATATATATATACATTTTATAAATGCATGTATTAGGTGAAAACTTTTAACAGATCCACAAGCTCACAACGTGGAGTGATGCAATGTGTTGTGAGTTTGTAGATCATCTATTTTAACTAGCCATAATCGATGGCTGCAGTCCTACTTGATAGTAAAAGCAAATTGGACAGATGGACACGGCCATCATTGCAAATGTTTTTCGGTCTTTAGGTTATTACAAAATAATGCAGCATCAACAAGGTTAAAGTTCTGCAAGTGCTGATGTTTTTACCCACTAAAGGCAATGCACCAGCAGGGTTTTTGTTGACACACTGAGTGTGCGAAACATTAGGAACAAACTGTATCTCTGGGAAAGAGTCTGAAGCCAAATAATTTGTCATACAACAGTGTCACATGCCAAAGATTGCAGATGTACAAGCTCACAACACATCGCGGAGGTGACACATTGTGAACCCTGGGTAAACTATTGACCAGAGAGGGGATTTTAATCCACTTCATTCATGAAGCAGAGATACAGATACTTTAAGAAAGCTTAAAGAAAACGATATTCTATTTCAAATTTATATTTGGCTTATAACTGGGGAGCATAACTCAATCAGCAGGACGTTCCTAATGTTTTGCACACTCAGTGAGTAACATTGTCAATTCTGTCTCGAAGAAAAACAGTAAATGTGCCGACCTCATCCATGATTTCATTTTGAGGTTTTTCTGGTAAGCATTCCATTCCTGTCTGTACGCAAATTACAAAATGACAATAAAAACCACAGAGGGAAAAGAAAAAGAAACACAGATGGACTGAACACAAATCTGCAAATAGAAAACAGCACGCAAATTCGATACATTTCTGAAAATCCAATTTCTTTTGCTAAGTAATGCCTTCGAATGAAGAACCAGTACATTTTACTTTTTCTGAATGGCGAGTGCAAGAACTCATCATAAAGCTCCAGGCTTCTGCTTTGCTTTTGTTTACATTCATAATTAAACACAGCAGAATTTGTGCACTTGTACTAGGTCTTATGTAACATTCCCACATTATTTGAATTGCAACTGTAAGTGTGTGTGCAGTAAAAGCTACAAAATGGAGTACACTTCAGAGCTGCGATGCCTGATTTTGAACCTTTATGGGCTACTTGTTGTCTTCTTAAGGATGTCTTTTGTGGAGTTTGTCTTTGAGTATGGCATCCCAATATTGAGATTAACGCTCAAGCATTGTATTTACATGCTAGTTAGTTAACATAATTTGTATCTGAATTTGATTTAAAGTTTTTTTTTTCCCACAATACGATTTTCACCATTACGCTATCAGTCATTATGATTGATAGCAAAAAAATAAACCCACTTTTTTCTGGTATATAAATTCAGGTTACAAATGATAATACATTCTCATACTGGCCATAATATTTAAGATCATACAGTATATATAAAACAAAGATAAAAAGAGAAATGCTTTAAATGCCAGCTTATGAAGGTGACCGTGATCTATGAGCTGAGCTGAGCCTAGCGCGAGTCATCCCCTGCCTCCGCCTCTCCCGCTGGGAACAGAATTTTCCTGAGGATGGGGGCATAGAAGGGGCCGAAGACTGAGCGGTTGAAGTGGACCAGTTGCCCGAAGGCCGCCCCCAGCGTGGCGAGCTCAGCGCTCAGCAGCCGCAGGCAGGCAGGCGGTCCTGGAGTCCTTTGAGTGGGTCCGCCCCGCAGCATGGCCTGGAGGTAGCCCTGTACTCTCTCTCCTGCGGTGTGGAGTCAAACAAAGATGCCAGCACTCAGCAGAGTCAGCACACATTACAACTAGGACCAACGCTACAGTATGTAGGCCAGGCATATTTAGAGCACTGTTTCCCAAACAGTGGATCGAGTAAGTTTCGTTTCCTACATTTAGTTTTTAATATTATTTCAAAAGTAAAAAAGAAAAAAACTCAAAACAAATTCAAACTGTTTTCTAAAGAATTTCACTAGTTTGGGTCAATCAAATCAAATTTCTCTTTTGGGTCTCCTGTGCCCATATTATTATATGGGTCTTTGACCATGGGCCACCACCTGACAATATTTTGAGCCAGCGACCCCCATAAAAGATTTCTGTATTCATTTAAATTTTTTCAAAATTGCTCCAAATCGGACTTTTTCAAGATAAAAGAAAAGCAGATCTACACACTTGCATCGCGACCTGTTGCAAGCTTGTAGATGTGGTTAAACCAATTTGTGTTGCTATATTAACTCATTTAGCTCTGGATCCCATGGAACCCCGTCAAGGATCGCTGGGGGTCCCCGCACCCCACTTTGAGAACCATTGATATAAAGAACACATTGTACTTTCGAGAGTTAAATATAACTTGTCATATTCACACAGCTATAAATTGTTATTATTATTACAGAATGACATACTGTACATGAAGGAGTTATGTGTTTGGCATTCCCACTCTTCAGCTGAGTACTGACCTATAAGTGAGCGAACAGGATTATTTGGCTTCCACAGGTCTGCTATTTGACCCCTCAGTAAATCCTGGTGGTCCTGAGGCAGGTCAGCTCCTTCATGGGCGGTCAGTGCCTCCTTCACCTGTGCCAGTACTTGCTCTGAGAGTCCCAGCAGTGCACCCTTCAGGTCAAAGTCCCTGTAGCGCCAGAGAGAGCCATTGCTTGATCATGCATCTTTGGCTTGTAAATATTATCTGTACAGTGTCCTGTCTTAATAGAAATAAATTATTAAAAAATAAAAATAAAAATGCCCTGCTTGTCACTATATTTTCCTGTAAGGGGTTAGGTTTCAAATGTTTTTATGTCATGGGCACCCAAATCAGTCAAGAATCAATCAAGATTATTAGTCTGTCTTTCATATGAAAGGATGTTTGTGTTTAAATTAAACTCTACAAATGTCTTAAATGCAATGATAAATAGATTTAGACTTTTTGCTCATACATTTTGTGTATTCTTTAGTATTTTCAATTTGTATTGTAATTATTTTAAGTGATTGAAATGATAGTGGAATTGAACTGGGAACCCCTGGAGGTCCCCAGACACCACTTTGATAATCACTGGCCTATGACCGTACCTAGGTCTTAAATCACAAGCTGTCCGCATTATCACCACATCATGATGTAGCTTCTCCCGAACTGGAAGGAATGAGGTTAGCTGAATCCACTCTGGATCCTGTCCCCTGTCCCTTTCAGTGCTTTCCATTCCCATACATTACCTGTCCCCAGTGACAGCCAGTGCACACATCACAATATTCTCTTCTTACCTGCTGTGACAGCCCTCCAGCAGGGCAACGGTGGTCTGCTTGAGTTTACCTACAAACCCCTGCAGATAAAAGAGAGCTCCACCGCAATGAGTGCTGGTCAGCAGTAGCACTGCCGCCTCCAGAACCAGCCTATTGAGGGTCTGTCCCAGGGTGTCCAAGCGTGCGCGATCCATCAGCAAGGTCTGTGATGGGACCATAAATGATAGATAAATGTATAACAACTTATAACAACAATGTTTATAAATGTGACTATAATGCATTATAGGCCCATCGTTAAAGTAAAGTGTTACCTAGTAGTTGTAATGTGCTGTTCCACTGAGTT
This sequence comes from Electrona antarctica, assembly GCF_951216825.1. Lineage (NCBI taxonomy): Eukaryota > Metazoa > Chordata > Actinopteri > Myctophiformes > Myctophidae > Electrona > Electrona antarctica. The sequence goes on along the minus strand of NC_136790.1, from coordinate 23,109,833 downwards.
TATAAGTTGAAAGAGAGCCAAAAATACACACACATCCAAAACTAGTTCGGGGGCTGGACCAAAAACAGTAAAAGTATAAGAATAAAAAGAGTCCACACACCAATTGATACTCCCACAATCATGTATGTTTACTAGCTGTAACGTTTCAAGCTGAGCAGGCTCTTCTTCAGACCACTGAGTTTATAAAGCATATTCAGCACTTGTGAATTATATTACCGGTATCATTAGTTATAATACTTCATAAACCTTGTTATAAAGTTGTTAAGCCTAATTATACAATTTATAACAAATGTTATAAATGTATAAATCTAGTTATAACACATTATAGACCCAACCTTAATATAAAGTCTTACCAAAATGGGTTCTGTTTCTGCATATAGAATTACATGTGCTTTTGAAATACTGACATTGAACATAGTTAATATGTAACCCAGTGTAGGGTTTGAGCCGTTACAACTATCCACGTGACACAACTCGTCTCTCTGGATAAAATACCACTCTGCCAGATATTTACACCACCGCTCCTGAATGGCCTGTACCTGTGAATGAAAATCAAAACTTCTTGCCCACAACTAACCTCAGGATACCTCTGGTCCTGTGGATCCCAGCAGAGAAGGTGCAGGTAGGCCCGCGTGAGGACTGCAGTGGGGCTGACTGGACCAGGCTGGCTGGGAACATTGGTGGGGGCCTCTGGACCCAATTCAAATGGAGATCTGGCAACCGATGCCTCTTCTTGTGCTGCTGTCTGCAGCCAAGCAGTGGTATTATCCAGAGAGCCTGCAGAGACACAAAGTCAATCGGTATACTAAAGAGGAATTTGTCTTACTGTAATAACATTGGCAGAGAACATAATGAACATAATAAACACTCAGTATTCACCCACAGCATTAAATCAGTCAGCAGGCAGTTAACAGATGAGAGAGGATGGAATATTAAAGCCACATAGCCTTTTCTTTAAAATGTATATCTATGGTGCAGGGGGTGCATCAGCATAACATTGGAATCCCTCACCTGGCTGCTTGTCCAGAATCTGCTGGAATTTGGCTCTCTCGTACTGCACAGCCTGCTGGAGGAGATGAGGCCTCAGGCTCTGGACAGTGAAGTTGACCATATCCGTCTTCATCAGCCCCAGGACACTGAATATTTCCCTGAGTGAAAGGTGACAAAAAGGGACACTTTTATGTCTTGTTATCACTGATTAGGCCTATATGAATGAACTATGCTCACATTTACATTGTATGCATTTTATCAAGCTCTTTGTAAAAACAGTCCCATCACCCATGCCAGGTGTGAAGTGACAAGTGGGTCTTCCAGTATAGCAGATGTGAAAACTATAGTTGAAAATGACAGTGATAGTGCTAATAGGTAATTAAGCTGAAACGGCTGTTAAATCCCGCTCCAGCTGGGCATGCTGACTGAAGAGTTGTCCTTTTCCATAAGGGAACACGTTATTGGTATGATGACAGTAAATGCTCAAAAACTCCCCCTTGCCTTCCTCTCTGACCAAAACCCCAGAGCCTGTCCATGTATTGGCCAATATTGGCCTATAACAGAGTATATAATGTTGTCCGTTATGCAGCTATATGAAAACTTATAATGGAACATAATGCAGAAACAAAATGTTTGGGGTCATTTTGATTTAATTTTGTAAATATCCCGCTTCCATTACATCTCCTTGTCATGAGTGTTTGAAGTATGTGGACCCCAAAAATCCATTATGGGGTCTAGTCTTGCATTGCCAGATGATCATAAATCTCCACCTACAGTACCAATACGTCTAAGGAGTTATAAATGCAAGGTATTTGCTAGAATCAAAGGTTTTATGGTTATGATTCACCAGGATCCTGGATGACTTGATTCTATAGGCTTAAAATAATTGATATATATTTTTGTAAATTGTTTTAGTGGCACCAGAAAACCACTGCTATGTCCAGGACAGTCCTATGTGAATACTGCCCTAAAGTCTTGGGATTGGTTCTGCAATGCTTTTTTTCCCCCTTTTTCTGAGCAATACTCTGTCCTCATCTGTAGGCATCTCCTTAACCCATTTAGACCTGACACTAGATTCTACAAAATGACTTCTAAATCATGACCCATGTTTCTATGTCAGTCGTTCTCAAACATTTTCATGTCAAGGACCCCCAGAATTATCTGTAATTGGCCCCGGACCCCAATCTCAAAATATGTAGTTCCAGGGACCCCCCAGAAACAAAGATTTGAGTTCAAAACGTTCGCTCTGAAAGAATATATATTCAAAGATTTGCGCCACATTTTCACGATTAAAAAAAAAATAGCAGACCTGCTATTTTTCAATAGCTTAAAACACCAAAAGGCTTTCCCGTCCTGCAGAATGGGTTAAGTTGCAGATTGCTAGATTCAGGGTTCTTATGGCCCTCAACAGGTTAGGTCTCAGAAAACGTGTCTCACCTGAAGAGCTCCACAGGGTCAGCGCTGAGCTGAGTGAGCTCCCTTAATGCCCTGATCTCCGGGTCCCTGACTGGAGCACACAAGGAACCCATGGTGTTGACGATGTATGCCGCCAGTCTGCGGAGATCCAATGCACCGTGATCAGCTTCCTGACGGATCAGTTCCAGGTCCAGAACCTCATCCAACTGAGACCTCAGTCTCACATGGCCCGGTAAGAGCAGAGCCTGCAGTGCCTAATGTAAATCATGAGACCACGTTCAATGTTAATGGAATAGAACTGAGCAAAAAGGCATAGAAAAAATATTACTGTCCACACAAACTAACTTCATCGTTATAAAATTAAGGAGGACACGAATACAGGGTCAACATTTCGTTTCCACATTGTTTTTGTGGTTCTTGTGGATGTGCTGATGTGTTTACACAACCACCTTGAGTGTACCGGCTACACTACAGTACTATCATGCTAAATACTCACAGTCTTGACCTCCTGGAGCAGAATGATGGCATGGCTGTAGTCTATAGGAATGCTGGATAGCTGCTCTCTAAGACAGTCCCAAAATGCACGGTGCACTATCTCTGTGATTTTTCCTTCCAGGCTAAGGAGGGAGCATTGGTTTAGGAAGAAGGAAAAACAGCAAACACCACCATTGAAATTAATTGTACTTTTTCAAATGAAAAGAAGGTTAAACATGTGTGGTTAGTGGTTTAGCTTGCCTGTCTTTCGGAGGGTTGTTAGGTTTGAAGTGGAAGTCCCTGTTCACCACTATCTCGTGCGCAAGACTCAGGTTGGAAACACAGTTCTCCAGTTGTATCCTATCTGATAAAGAGGCACTTTGAGGTGGGCTTCCTACAGAGACAGAAATTTAAAAAGGATTTTGAGCTTCTTGGGGCCTATGAGCAAGTTGAGCACTATTACACACACACACACACTAGCCTATACACACACACGACATAGTATCGTAAGTTTAAAGATTGAGTACCACAATTTTTGTATTTTTCCAGTTTTTCATGTGTCTATGAGGTGACAGTACTTCATTAGACACCCTGGAGTCCTTTTTATGTGCAATGATGTATTCCCTTTGTATTTAGGGTTTCTTCCTGGAGGCTGAACCCTTGACAGTCAAACATGCCAATGAAAAAAACAGTAATATAGTATCCTCCCCTAACCCCTCCCCCTTTATCATACAACTACAGCTGTGGGTGTGGCTTAAATTCAGGTGGATCACCTTCACCACCCACCTGCAGGCAAACAGGCATACTTAATGAAATGGTGGGAGTGCCACTGCCAAGATAAAAACGACATTTTAACAAATACTGTACACTTTTTTGAAAAAAATATTCCTCCTTATATAACAATAAGACCTGATGATCATGTTTTAGGGTGGAAAAAATCATGGCACTCCATCTTTAAGTAGACCTGTCGTTTTTCATGGTTTTCGACGATTAAAAACTGATGAAAATCATGAGAAACAATTGACATATATTACATTAATGTTAATATGTCGTTATAACATAGGTCTATGGCCTACCGTATGTAAGGTCCATTTATTAGCCTACCTGTTGGAGAGTCAAGTTTCTCCAGATGTGGCACGTCAGTGTGCGTGTCTTCGTCTGTGTTATTTGGCATTGCTGCAAGAGATTTTAATTTGAAGATAATAAAATTACCTGACACTTACAGTATAACGCATAAAACAAATAACTTATCATTTATAACAATATTGGAAATACAAATTTAATTTCTAGATCACACTTAGGTTACAATACATACCGGCTGCTGTTGTTTCAGGTTCTGGTCATGCGAATTTAGGACTACCGTATATTGTAAAGTAGCCCCAGCGCCACGTAATAGTACGCTTAGCTATTAATGTCAGATATATAGCGCACTCAACAAAAAAAGAGCTGCTTCTACAGTAACACCACGTTTCTTGCTTCTTCTACATTAACGTCAGCGCTGAAGTTTAAAAAAGGACCAAACCATTACACGTTTGTGAAGGGGCGGACGTTTAAAATCAGAAACGTGTTACTCCAGTAGTTACAACTAACTCGCTCGATTTAATAACACCCACACCTATTTCTAAATGTGACGAGGCGGATCATCGGATGTGACTCTGATTCTCTGAATGTGTATGCCGTTTTTTAAACTGTACGAGAAGTAGCCTATGCCCATTTCAGTGCCATGTGGTACAGTCCATGATACTCAAATCAAAACATAACAGAGGGCGTCACCAACACTACTGTAGTAGACTAGTGCATGCATGTTACGTACAGTGTGAATTATCTGTTCACTGTGGTTATCTGACCCGTTTCTATTTTGATCTAAAGCAACTTTCATTAGACTAGAACAGTCTGAGTTAATATATTAAAAAGAAGCGAGACCGTTTGTTCAGGCGATGGGACAAAGACAACTCTGCAACTCTGTTGAACTCGACTCGTAATTTCGTAAACGTTTAATAATATTGCTTACAAAGACAAGCGGGGTTGGTTGTTGTCAGTCACGGTCGGGCATCGTCTATTGGGGTCCAGTGTTGCAGGATAATAGGAACACTGTGGACTGATATGCAATATGAACGGTCTGTCGACAGTACACCACGGGAAGCTTCCTTGTTCCTCTGGCGACCAGAAGGGACCGAGTCACCGAGACCAGTCATAATATTTTCATTTGTGTAAGCTGCCTGTAAATACTGGAATAGCTAACCGACTAGGTGGAAAGCCTGGTGACGCGAGGTTAACTAATAAGTAGATCTTATTAGAATTATTAAGAGGTTATTATAGCAGCTGTGTCGCCACATGTGTGTAGCAGATGTGAATCCCTTGACTCCTTCAAAACCGCTCTCAAAGAGCACCTATACGGACGGCTGCAATTCGAAACTGGCCCCCGTAAAATCTGAATCCCCCCCCTTTTCCCCCCTCACTGTACATGTTTCTTTTCCCTTTTTACCTCCTTTATGATGAATTCCTGTTGTTCTTTGACTATATAGAAGTGTCTATTTGTACGTCTCTAAATGTTTTGATGAATTGAACATGGTGGACCCTCTTGTAAGTGTAATGCTTAATTGGGTCGTCCACTCAGTTAAGTCTTTGTATTGAGTTTGTGCTTGAAATGTACTGTAAACTTAATAAATATTCAATCAATCAAAAAAACTGAAATCACCCTCCAGGCTCCATATTATGCGCACACACAGGAAACGGACCAAAGCGTGAATCGGGTTATTTTATCACTGAAAAAATGTTGTGTAACAAGTCATTTCTTTGATAAATACAGTCATTTGACAGAGCAGTCTCATAAAAAACGAAAAACTCATCACAGCCACAAAACTTTTTTTTCTCAATAAAAAAAAACTTTCCATTTGTCATATTTACATAATTGCATAATTCAAAATAAACACCATTAATAGCATTAAAAAAAGATAACTTAAAGGAAAGGAAATGGCATATAATTCCTCACAGGTAGTCTTGTCAGACTCACGTTTAACAGTCTTTTTTTCCCCTCCCAATAGTATGTACAGACCTTTGACTCTACAGGTACATATAGATACAGCCAACCTCTGGGACACAGGCTTTCATTGATCTCCAGGTCTAGCTCTTTAGAAAGAATAAAATCAATGATTACATAAGTGCTAAAAGTGGTACTGTGAGTATCAACCCACCGGAGTGCTTAGTGTAACTTAATCGAATACGTCTATATCTGTGAAAAATTGGGATTGGTTATAAATAAGTTATGCATTTTGGTAAATTAATTCAGGGACAGAAAACATATTTTGAACTAACTGAAAAGAGAAATCGATGTGAAAAGAAGCTGCCTCGACCGTTTCTCAGCACAGGGAAACGCTTTGCTTGATAGTGGAAAACGAAGCAAAAATAACCATCTATTAAAGAATGGCATACAGGCCTTTTTTTGTCCCCTCTCCCAAAACAAACAGTTTTACACACTCTCCCTCTCAAGTACACACATTGCTGACATGACAAAACAACCCAAAACTAACATGTATAATAATATAATAATAATAATAATAATAATAATAATATAAAATATGCAAGTCATTCAATATGCAAGTCATTCAGAATTTCAGATGTACCCACATTTCATTTTTTGCAGCTCTCCACCTTGGCACTCCAGAGAACACAAGGATCCATAGTGCCCTTTGACACAACATGTACGTATGCTGCATTCACTGGCAGATAGAAATGAAACAAAGATACAAAGCTACAGAGCAAATTTGTAGCTTTGCATCTTTGTAGCTGAAGTTGAAACCAGCTCAACCTTTATTTGTAGCTTTATAGCTGTTGTAGCTTTTGTAGCAGCTACAAATGTCAAATGTATCATTGCATCTTCATGTCGCTGGCTTAAGGTCCTTTCAGACAGGGAGCAAGGTGTTGTCGCCTGGATCAGCGACAGGTCTGCTCATGAGGGGGCGCGGGACGCGTAGCGTGAAACAAGCTCTCCACAATCCAGGTCTAGTTGCCCGCGGGCGTGTGCACGAAATGACCACGCGCCAGTGAAAATACGCTTGCGTAATCGCCCATCAACTTCTCTGCACGTCCGAAATAAACACACGCCTCTCATTTCGGACTTGTTGTACAATTGTGTCCAATAGCCTGCCAAAGGAACTGATCTAAAAGTTGGGGTGAGCAATCATGAGATCCTAGTGCAGAGGTAAGGTGGTCATCAGTGCTGTGGTGATGGACTTCTCTCACTCTATCATACACACTCACACACACGCGCATACACACACACACACGCACACACACACACACGCACACACACACACACACACACACACACACACGCACACTTCATGGCTAAGAGTCTTTTAGCATGTTGATGCGTGCAAAGATCTTGAGTGCAGGTCCCAGTTTAATGTTCATGGCGCTCATGAGGTGGTCCTCCTTTAACAAGAGCAATGCCTGTCCATCTATCTCCTGAGAGCGGAACCCATCTGCTATCTCCTGGCAACCTGGTATAAAGGGCGAAACAAAGTCAGTAAATCGAGGATCAAAGTTATACAAGCTGTTCATGAAGGCCAGCACATTTTTTGGTATGTGCATTTTTCAATCAATATGGTTAAAATATTCAAAATAATAAAGCATTGAAATTAAAATGGGATTATAGAGGAAAACTGACAGCACTAGTGTGTATATCCTGTTTATTGTGAGCAAAAGTTGACAAATGTTTTTAAAGTGCTAGCTCAAACGGTTTCCCTTTTAGGACAATAAAATCCTTGAACCGGGAAGTCATGATTCACAACACTGACCTGGTAAAGAACGGATGAACTCGTAAACTTCTTCCACGTTCCACTTGGTGGGGTCATTCTGTGCGAAGTGCTGAGAGAGACTAGGCACATCTCTAACACCGCCACCCGCACAGCCGTCCTGGTCAGATGCCCTGCTTGGCTGCCGGTGAACAGGTACCTGCACTGAAGCTAGGGCCGGAGCCGGAGCTGGAGCTGTGGGCCCTGAGCTGGCTGCAGACAGGGGAGAAGGTGGCTCCTCATAGCTGGACATGTCTGAACATGGGCTGGACTCTCCCTGACTGGGCTGTGAGGGCTGAGGGGAAGACACAGAGCCTCCACCCTGGGTCTGCTGTGCCAAGGGAGACAGTTTCTGGAACATACCATCAAGACCAGCGAGAGAGACAGAGGGCAAGTCAGTCATGATGTAGGCAAGAATTTTAAGTCCACTGTCAATTCTTCAAATTAATTCCACAAAAAATAATTGTCCAAATAATTAGTCAACAGCAGTCAGTCTGCTGTGTTACTGCTATAACACCTGCTTTTTTTTTTATAGTATCTAATTCAAAGTTCTAAAACATTCTCTATCCCTATAGCCAGGGACAATTAGCATTTGGTCTGGACAGTAACTTTGAGGCTCTTGTACATACAATTGCTCACCTAATAAACCTGCCGGCCTATTTAAGGCTGGCCTGGTGATAACACCAAACCAGTTGCATTAAAGGGGTCTGAGAAATTGGTTGCAATGCAATGAATGCAGTGAACTGAACATCTTAAAGGGACACTTCACCCTTTTTGCAAAAAATATATAGTTAATGACGTTTAAAAGATTTAGAACACTTCCCTGGGGGTCTTGTGTAATATGTGGTTTTAGATATTTTAGATTTTAGTAGTGAGCCCAGTGTCTCAGATGTCATGGTGCACTGCTCCTCCTTGTGGATAGGGGGAGGGCTGTCTTACTGAGACAACATGTAGTCAAGTTAGTAAGTGAGCCCTGTGTCCATGACATCAGAGACACTGGGCTCACTGCTAAAATCTAAAACCACATATTACACAAAGACCCCCAGGAAAGTGTTGTAAATCTTCTAAACGTCATTAACATACATTTTTTAGCAAAAGGGGTGAACTTTAATAATGGGCAAAACCCCTCTTCATGCAGTTTGGATTTCACAAACTACAGCCATTTGTTGATGTTAAAAAGAGCTTGAAAAGAGCTTTTACCATGATGTCAGATGTACTACTATGTACATAGTAGTGGTGTCAAAATTAATCGATTCAGCAATGCATCGCAATTCGGTCGTGCAGCAATGCAATGTGACATAATCAAAGCCTAAATTGACTGATTTTGCCATTTTGTGCAGTAATATAGAATGTGATGCATTGCAATGCATTGTAGAATCAAATTGTTACCTGGTGATTCGTAATTGAATCTAAGTGAGGGCAGTGCCAATGCGCACCTCTACAAAAATAAATTGTACCCGTTTCTTGGCCTCGACACTGGGGCGGCCCGGTGCTCTTCTTCTGAAACGATTGTTAGGCTTACTCCTCTCTGGACGGAAAAGGCCTATCCGCTTCGTGCAGCCCACATTGTACCTGTTTCATAGACAAAAACATCCATGGTTATTAGGGCATTATTCATCTCCATCCTGTAAGCATATTTCCAGGAAAGGACTGACTGTAAAACCAAAGATCACTTACCTCTTTGCACACACCATTGAGCAGAATCTTTTAGAACCCTTGAACTTGTAGGCAAAGTCAACCCAGCCGCAGTATTCACACGTCAGCTTGGGTTCATCATCTTGTTCTTTCTCTGGTGGGAGTTCACATTTACACTACCATCATTAACACATTTTGGAATATAATTAAATCACATTTTGTAGCTAAATCTACAAAATATTTACTAGCATATCCTCAAGTGATCTTGACATTCTTATGGGAAAATAAATGTACACTATTTATGTAAATTTGTTAAATGCATTTAGTTCTTTGTTACCAGGCTGACTGATGTCCTCAGGCTCAGAGTCGGTAGTGTTTGCGGTGTTGCTGACCGGGGTCTTGTCAGGGTCAGAGGACAGCTGATGGTCCAACTTCTTTGGGCTGTCTATCAGGATGGGAAGACGCTCCACCTTCAGATGACCATGGGGAAAATAAAATGAGTGATACTCCTACAACCAACAAAATATGCCTGAGTGAATGGACACGTGCAATCGTGCATCCTCCCACAGCTGTCACTTCCTTTGTTTGTCCAATTCTCTGCTATAACTAGTCTCTTACTTTATTTTGTTTAATTTGAAGATTACTTCGATTGGTATTACAGCTACAAGAAATCTGTGATGAGAGATCGAAAAAAACAAGGCTATTTTTGTTTTGAGAGCCCTATATTATTAATAAACCTTTTGAGAGCCCTATAATCCATTTGAAATCCAACATTAGCAGACATAAATGTAGAATACTGTCCCTGGCTCCTATAACTACAAAATATTTCACAGAACAATTTGTGTTTTCTATTCTTCATATGAAATGATTGAACAAGGTTTGCCATTTTTTTAGTGCTTCTCCCAAGTTTGTTTAACTTTTGCATTCAGTGCTCCTACATAGTTGTCATATTCTTCTCAGTGTGACGTCTCAGTGTTGTTTGATGTTACAGTATTCCTTTTGCCAACAGTCAACAGCCTTTTGCCAACAGAACACTGAGCTCTCATTTCCAAAATATCATGGAATGTCTGGCCTCCTACATCAACCTTTCATTTTTGGACAGGATTTTGAACCACAGCAGAATACAGTCTCAGTTTTATACCCACCTACCAGAATATCCTCTGTGTTTATACCGTGTCTGATGATGTAATTTATGCTGGCAAGGACTATGTTGGGAGACAGCGGGAGCTGTGACCACTGAGGTAACTGCCGTCTATTGTTATGCAAAATACAATCAGCGAGGGGGAGACTGGTACAAACAGCGAGCAGAAAGCGGTGAGGGTGGCATCAGAGGGCTTACATAAATACATGTTGGTATTAGTTCTTTTCTTTTTCTCATGTGGTCTGTTGGTGGTCAATTTGACACCTCTGCCTTAGATGAACCCCTTCCAGCCACTCTATAGCAGAGCAGAGCAGAGGAGTAGAGTCAGCGACAGACTGATCTCACCCTAATACAAGGGGACTTTATGCTGACCCAGTCAGTCCAAGTGCAGAATAGATGGTCAGGACCGACTTTAACAGTTTTCTGAAAAACATGTGTTTCTATGTCAGTGGTGCTCAAACCTTTTCATGTCAAGGACCCCCAAATATTATACGTATTTGGCCACCGGACCTTGTTCCAGGGAACCCCCAGAACTAAGAAGCAAAGATTTGAGTTGAAAACGTTTGCTCTGAATGCATACATTCAAAGATTTGCGCCTCATTTTCATGATTTTTAAAAAATAGCAGATCTACAAGCTCGTAGCGCGGCACTCGGTGCAGTGCTATGAGCTTGTAGATCTGCAATTTTTCAATAGCTAAAGTATAACATAATGCTTAAAACGCCAAAAGGCGTTCCCGTCCAGAATGGGTTAAAAACGATGCAAGTGATATTTCTTGTTAAAATAAGTTTTTAAATAGCTCTATATTCTGGCAGTAGTCATCAGTGATGAATAGGTTTTCAATGTAATGGGTCCCCGGGCCCAGGGATGGTCTTTTAGATGGATCCTCCCAGTGACATTTTATGAGTCCTACTTCAACAACGTTAGAGTACAGCACTGAGTACAGGCTAATAAGCCCCCCCCCCCCCCCCCCCCCCCCAGATTCAAGAGAAGACGCACAGGTCAACCTCACGTCACCAGACTTTCCAAGGCGCACCAAGTACCCAGTGGTCTAGGTTTACTACAATTTGCTATGAACTACTACAGCACAAAGAACTGAAGGTAGTATGCATTATTGCATTTGCAACAGATATCCAGTAGGAGGCAGTAAGTTCAAATAAAAATTACAACTAGCAGTTCAAGTATTATATTTATATAATTGTATTGCTTGCAACTTTTGTGGTTTCATAGTTTAATGTAAACTTTTTTGCTAATGGTTAAGGTTAGCTAGGACTGTTGAACCCTGTTCAAGCATGTGAACAAAGAGAAATGTCCAATATCTAACAATAATCCTTTATTAAACAAATCTATTGAAAACAACAATTAAATCAAAGCATCATACATCATCTCATTCCGGCCAATCAGAATTTGCATCCTCAATGTTTGTGTTATGCAATGTTTGTGTTTACACAAACACTCAAAATTGTCCATTCATTGTCAGTGGGATTTAATGCTTGTGTAGGACAAAGTTTGTGCACATACACCAAAAGCTGGACAATAGAAGGGTCTATCGCCCCTCAAAAAAGAAGAAAAAAAACCCATTTACATTAATTACATGGAGTTCAACCTCCATGTAATTATTTATTAATGACCATTTCAAACAACGGCAGCTCAGAAACTGATGGCTGTCACTCACTACCACTGGGAGATCGAGTTAAAGTGCACACACACACACACACACACCCCCCCCCCTAAGTGAGAAGGGGAAAATATGCTATAGGGTAGAGGTAGAGATAGCTACTTACACACACAGGGAAGGGCTCAGCTCCTTCCTGGATGACAAAGCCCTCGATGACATGAGTGAGGACTTGCGGTTTGACAATAGCCTGGGGTGGCTTGTTCTCTCCATTCTGGGGTGCACTGCCTGGCACACTTGGTGCCTCGCTCTCATTTCCTGATGTCATGGCTGGAGGTGGGGGGGTCCCAGGTGTGGTGCTCAGCCTCTTGGGAGTGACTGGTCCTTAAGAGGGAAATGAGCACATGACAACTCGGTTCATTGGTGGTTCTCAAATTTTCAATAATTCTCAATAATTTCAAGGACGCCCATAACTCTGATTGTGTACACATTGATAAGGGTCCATTTGGTTCTCAGAGTTACAGACCTGAAAGGGTCCATTTGGAACTTCACAAGGAACCCCGGGGATCCCCCACTTTGAGAACCACTGACATAGATCAAAACACATCAAACTCTCATCAAAAAATAACCAAGCCCAAGGTATGAGCTACCATTTATTCTGTGAGGAATTCATATTATTACAATGTATTAGTGCTTATATTCGGCCTGCCGCCTGGTGAAAGGTTCTGTTATTTCTGAATGGACAAGAGTACTATAGACGAATAACCAAAATGTATTCTGACCCCTCCACGAAAAGGCCTAGTTGTCCTGACCCCTTATCCATCATTTATACATTATGGATAATTAGTGTGGACCTAGACAGTTTTTCGTCTATAACGAAGTGTAACAGACCAGATACAGACACATCGTATTAATAACAACGATGCATCAATATGATAATAGCTCGCACGAATACACCTGCCAGTCCAGAAGCGGTTATGCCAGGGCTTCTCGGTTTGACGAGTAAATTATATACGCATGACTATTCGGGATACAAGTTTATCAAGTTGATCAATGATCATTGACGCGTCCCTCGCACAATCACAGGCAGCGTCTCTTCGCGATCATAATACTAAACACATAAACGAAAGTAAATACACAACAGCGAAACCCCGAGTTGAGTAAATCAAAAAAGTATTCTCACCGTTCAAACCTCCCGTTTCTTTGAGCGACCAAACATGTGTCGCTCAACTACTTGTGGTTTGTAATTTTGTATCCATTCCAATACGTGAACTTGTTTTGACACGCACACGCAGTGACGCATATAAACATACGGCGACAGCCGACAGGCCGTCACAATGTCACATTGAACAATTTCAGACACTTCTTCCAGTCAGACGGCAGTCAACTCCATAACTAACTATGATCCACTCCCAGGCTCAGGTTGGAGACTGGAGAGCGACTCCAGCCCTTCTCCAGCCCCGGCCAGATGCTAACGTCGACCACGGGACTCCAGTCCACTTTGAATATCCCTGGTCCAGTGCGTTGGACCAGACCAGGGCTACACAAGTACACTTTGAACCCCCCAACCCCCGAACAGACTCTACTCCAATGATCCCATAGCCCGGAGGAACGGCCGTGCTGCGATTGGCTACAGTCAGATTCATAATATTTCGTCGCACGACGGTGTCGCGCCGAAAACAGACGATCTGCCAACTTGGAGCAAGTTTGTAAACCAGTGGTTTTCATGTCAAGGACCCCCAAATTGACACCAATTAGTCCGCGGACCCCCATTTGAAAGGATATGCTAGGGTCCCCCTAGCATATCCCAAAACAAACTGGTCAGGCTCCTACTTGATCTAGCCCCCCGAACCCACCTCACCCCTGCCCACTTCGACAGGCTGGAATGGCTTAGGGTCGACGACAGAGTACAGCATCTTGCAATGGGTCTGGTCCACAAGATTCGATACACCACCAAGATACCCATGTACCTGTCTAGATACTTCCTTAATGTTAACGAAGTCCACACCCACAACACCAGAGGGAGTGCAACGAACCATGTACAACCCAGATTCGGCACAAACAAGGGACTAAATTCTTTTCGCTCCTATGCCACCAAAATGTGGAACGCCCTACCAACTGTCATTAAGACATGCGAATCCCTTGACTCCTTCAAAACCGCTCTCAAAGGGCACCTACGGATGGCTGCAATTCGAAACTGGCCCCCGTAAAATCTGAATCCCCCCCCCGCCCCCCCCTTCTTTCCCCTCACTGTATATATTTCTTTTCCCTTTTTACCTCCTTTTTGATGAATTCCTGTTCTGTCTATAGAAGTGTCTATTTGTACGTCTCTAAATGTTTTGATGATTTGAACATGGTGGACCCTGTTGGAAACAAGTGTAATGCTTAATTGGGTCGTCCACTCACAGTTAACAGCGTATAAGAGTATGGACCCCCATTTAATGGCATTTCTATCTCTGGGACCCCCCATTTCTATTGAAAATCACTGTTAGTTTAACTCTGAGATTGTACAAATGGAACCAAATGGACCCGTTAGGGTTCATTTGTACACTCTCGGAGTTACAGACCCATAAGGGTCCATTTGGTTCCAAACTAATAATATCCCATTGTCAACTTGTCATAGCACCCGTTTTAACTATCTGTCTGTGTCCCACAAGGAGATCTCTGTATCTGCCTGTGTCTGAAGAGTGCAAACTGTCTGTGAAAAGTGGAGTGGTTAATAATCAATTTGCAGGTTGCCATGGCAATCAATTGGCTGAGGCAGAGGCTGGAAATTGCACAGCCTGGTGAGACGACTTTGGCTCATTAGGCCCACTGGCAGAGCCTGACCAGAGCCTTTTGTGGTGGTTCTGGAGAACCGTGGGTCCGACCGACTCAATACCAGGCACTGCACTCCCTGCGGGGATGTGGAACGCGTGTAGAATTTGAAGTAGGTGAGTATAACAACAGGTTCAGTTGAAGAGCAGGTCAGACAGAGTGATGAGCATTTGTGTTCTAGCAAGAGAAGCAGAAGCAGGGGCACAGCTATGGGCGGGCCTCTATTTGACAAGAAATAGAGTAGGCCTACATACCTGGCCAACAGTCTGAAGGACAGACAAGTCACAGTAGAAACATGCTTTCTTCTCCTAAAATGGACAATATCCGCTTGTACTCTGTAAAAGTATCGAAATTCCGTAATTTACACTACCTTATCTCTGCCACACTGTCTTTGCATAAGACAAGTCACACAAAAGCACGTTGTAATCCCATTCTCTGAGCCAACGAGTCTAACAAATGTGCATAATAAGCAAGAAATGCAGCAATGTAAAAATAAGATCTACTGACTCTGCAAAATGTCTTGGCATTTTGTTACTGTGCAGTGTGCAGTCTTTAAAACTGCACAGTTCTTCAGGGTATGTATCCTCGTTGTACAACTTGAATATGCCTTGCTTGGGCATTTCAATAGCCTACACTTATAGGGGTGCTACAGTTAATCGAATAAATGGATTTAATCGTAAACAATATATAGATTTTTTATTAATACCGGTAATAAATGTTTTAAATATATATATTTTCCAGAATGTCAAATACAAATGTATGTACAGTAAGTGCATTGCATGTCACGTCATGTACATTGGCTGTTTATTGCTGTATTTTTGTAAAACAGGATCAAACTAATTTCGTTAATAAACATTTATAAAAGGTGTTTCTCGAAGACGATTATTTGATTAATCAAAAAAGTGATCATTTGATTAATCGAACAAATTGATCAATTGATTTGAATAATCACTAAGAGAACTTAATTTTCTTTATTCCCAAGATTGTCACAGAAGACGCCCCAAACATATGCCATTGCCAAATCACACTAGTAAAAATGTAATCAATTCATCATATTTATGTCAAATCACAGCAAGTTGTCTCAAGACACTTTACATACAGAGTATGTATTTAATCTTACAGAAACAATTCCCCAAAGAGCAAGCACTTGATGAAGGCAGAAAGGAAAAGCTCTTCTTTAACAGGAAGTAACCTCAAGCCGAACCTGGCCCTAGGTGAGCAGCCTAAATGAGTCACTGGTCACAGGTTTGATTCCCACATCAATCAATTAACTATACAGTGTGTTACACATCATTCTTCCATCTAAAAAACATAGCCAAACTCCGTCCCACCCTCTCTCTACCTGATGCTGAAAAGTTGGTCCACGCCTTTGTCTCCTCCAGGTTGGACTACTGCAACGCACTTCTCATCAGGATTCCTAGCAAGAGACTTCAAAGGCTCCTATACATTCAGAACAGCGCTGCTAGGATCCTGATGAGAGTGCGTAAATACGAGCACATCACACCCATCCTCCGCTCACTCCCCATCTCATTCCGGACTGAATACAAGATTTCCCTGCTAACCCACCAGTGCATCCACGGCAATGCCCCCCCCCTACCTCAAGGAACTTGTCACAGTTCAATCCTCTACCCGCTCCCTCCGCTCCTCAAACACCAACCTCCTCAAACCCATAAAGACAAACCTACGCACCATGGGTGACCGGGCCTTCTGCTCGGTCGGCCCCGAACTATGGAACGCTCTCCCCGCCCACCTGAGAGCCCCACAGTCGGTTGACACTTTTAAGAGAGGACTAAAAACCTTCCTTTTTACTAAA
Organism: Electrona antarctica; assembly: GCF_951216825.1. Classification (NCBI taxonomy): domain Eukaryota; kingdom Metazoa; phylum Chordata; class Actinopteri; order Myctophiformes; family Myctophidae; genus Electrona; species Electrona antarctica. Next base: position 23,093,138 of record NC_136790.1, on the reverse strand, counting down.
GCATTTTTATAGCCTTGCCCTTATGCTTTAAATGTTCCTTATGTTTTAAATGTTCCTGTTTTTTTAGATGTTTTAATGGTGTGTTGTTTCTTCTGCTTTTATTTTGCTGTAGCACTTTGAGATTCCATGAAATGTAAAGTGCGTTATAAATAAAATCCATTATTATTATTATTATTACAAACCCATAGGGAAAAACAGGAGGACTGCTCGTTTTTCAGCGCAAGACAGTGCTCAGTGCTGCATGGCACGTTGTAATCCATACTCGTTTCTTGGTAGTGTGCAAGTTACCACTTGGAATGCTTGAATCAATAGAAACCATTGCACCTAAAAGTATACTGCTTGAGTTTGGACTTGATGGGAGGCAGCGGTGAGTTTCATTCCGGCATTCTATATACTTAGTAGAAAACCATGAATGCTGATGTGTTACCTTGTGGTTGTACAGCTGGTGTGGCTGGGTCAACCTTGGGCAGTTCTATAGGCTTTGGAGGTTGTGGTGGAGAAGGTGTCGGCTGCTGCTTCTGCTGCTGCTGTTGCTGCTGCTGCTGCTGCTGCTGCTGCTGTTGTTGTTGTTGTTGTTGTTGTTGTTGTTGCTGCTGCTGTTGTTGTAGCTGCTGCTGCTGCTGTTGTAGTTGCTGCAGCTGCTGCTGCTGCTGCTGTTGTTGTTGTTGTTGTTGTTGTTGCTGTTGTTGTTGTTGTGGCAGCGGCTGTGGAGCGGGGGTGGAAGACGTTTCTCGGACCACCAGTGAGGTGGGCTTATCTTTATTGTCCTGGACCAGTCGAGAGGCCTAGGCATGCATCACAGTAAACAAAAGGCCAGTGGAAGAACACATGTAAAGATAAATTATCCCAGAATATGATGCAAAGACAGATCAATTGTTAGTCTCACGTAGCCAGACGAACAGAGTTCTCTTCCAACCGTCTATTCCAACATCTATTTAATGTAGCACACCAGAGAAAACCTCTGCTAAAAACGTATTACCAGTGCTTTAGAATCTAATCATATCACATTCCAATTTTAGGGGACGCTCTAACCTTTGCAATGGTTCCACCATGTTACATTTCATTTATATGTCACCAGATGCATCGGTAGGCGGGGATTTTCAGATCGCCTGGCTGCGCGAGACTAATTGGCGGTTGACATTTTCTTTTAGCAGACCCCCAAACAGATCATTTAACAATGCAGTATGGATGCAGTCCCAAATGTATATTGGATCAGTTGTGGTGAGTAACTATTTACCGTCGGCTGTATCTGAAGGTTGATGGCCGTAAGCTGGACGGGCTGGGCCTTGGCGTGACTCAGGGTGGCGTGGAGGGCGTGGGGGCTGATGGTGGAGTGGAATATGGTGGCTTGCTGGCTAGGTGCTGATGGCTGGTGGGGTGCAGGTTTGGGCAGCACTGGGACTGGGTGCTGCGATGGCTGGATGGAGGCCATTTGCAGCAGCTGTCCCTGGGTCCTGAGCGAAGCTTGACATGGTTGCACCACAAACTGCTGCTGTTTGTGTACCAGGGAGTGGGGTTGAAGCTGGGTGTATGCTGGGGACAAGAATAGGATGCAGATGGTAATGACAGTTGATGCAGTGGTTAAGATGCTTGCCACCAGAACCCCATACGTACCCCAGTCCAGTTACCCTACAATGTCTTCATCCTTTCAATGTTATTCTTTTTGGTATTTGGACAATGGATGTCCATCTGTCTGCGGCTAATCCCACGAACACTGCCCATCAGCAGCAACTTTCTTGTGCACGCTGAAAGTCGGCCAAGGAAGTAAATTCCTAAATATATATAATATTATAATATTCCTTTCACATATTGTGAATATACATATATTTTGAGTCCTGTCCAAATATGAGTTCCACACTGACTCGAGTTCTCATATTCTGCCCGAACTCGACCCTACCGGGCCTAATATTATGCTAATTAAGTCTGGCTTGGCCACCCCATTCTCACTTCCAGGGATGCAAGCAGCGGCACCATCTCCTTTCACTCCTTTAATACAGCTATTTTGATTTGTCCAAAGTTGTATTGAAAGTGATGGTGAAATGGCATAGTGCAGGAAATATCTGAATGAGGCCATGCGCGTGTAAGCATGCGTGCACCGTGTTGTAGCTTCATGAAGCAGAGACATTCCTTTCCTCTCAATAGTTAATTTGATTGGTTCAGGGAATGTCGCAGCGCCATGGCCGACACTCCATATCAGTTTCTCACACGATATCGGCGTCAGATGGCTCACTCACTGGCAGTCAGGATGAGGTGTAAGGATGGCACTAGAGGAAAGTCCATGGGGTTACCAAAATCAGAATGGCTCTTCCTCCGAGGAGGAAGAGGTTGCAAGAATGACATGTTTTCATTCTGTTGTGTTATATGTATTGTTATGTTTGTTGTGAACCCCAGGAAGAGTAGCTGCTACTTTGGTGGCAACTAATGGGGATCTGAATAAAAAACATAATTAAGACGTCCAAGCTTGTTGGGACCAACAAAAGACCAACTGTGACCTTCTTTGAATCATGTGAAAATAAAGACGTCTGCAAAAAGGAACTTGTTTAATTGCTAACCCTTCGGCCGTGTGCCCCTCATTAATGTAATAATTAAGAGCTTGTTGAAAGCTGTGCAGTTGCCGTTTTGGCCCTGGGAATTACTCATAAAGCTTCTCAAAGTGTACCCATCACCGCCTGTCAACACTGGGCTAGCACAGACAAAATGACAACCTGAACCTAAGCAATGACTTCCTGCAAACCTTCAAATAAGGCTCATCAATCATACGTTGTACTGTGTGTGTGTGTGTGTGTGTGTGTGTGTGTGTGTGTGTGTGTGTGTGTGTGTGTGAGTGTGAGAAAGAGCTCCTGAAAGTGTCGAAAGTAGCCCCGGGGAAGTACAGTATACTCACAGGACTGTCTGAGGGAGAGAGAAACCCATTGCACAGATAATTGTCTATGACACATTATACAGTGAGTATGTAGTCAGTGGTGAGTCAGTGGGGCCCCACTCCTTTCGCTGCCTCCTTTCTTAAGACAGTGTCTCTCAACTCAACCAGGCAGGAGAACAGTGAGGACGAATTTAGTCATTGTATGTGTATGTATATCTTGTTGCCATCAGGCAGATACCTCATATCTTCATATTTCAAAGTTTTCATTTGTAAATTCATGGCCTACTTCATCCTACAAGAGTGTCGCACAAAAGTGCAGATCTACAAGCTCACAACATGTCTATTTTCACTATTTTACAATGTCAGAGATTAAAATAGAGTGCATTTTGCATCCCAAAAAGCAGTTTAGAGTTAAGGGACACAATAAAACAACGACCTCTGCATCCACGGGATACACTGTACTCAGCATGTACAGTAATGTGGGACTCAAAAAATGTCCCCGGGACTCATTACATTGAAAACCTATTTACATCACTGCAATGTTAACACAATAATAAAAAAGGAATGGTTTTGGACACACAACACAAGGTTTAGCCTTGCAGTGGCCAGAGGAGGATTTTTTTTGCCAGTGATTTCTTTTTGCCCTCATTGTTCTATAGTCTATACTAATATCCATTCCACGCAATGTGATATTAGTATGGCCAAGCCAGGCTACACAAGGTTATGCAACAGCGACTATAAAAAAATATATATACACATCTCTCTCTCTCTCTCTGATGTTCAACAGGAAGCTCTCCCAAGCTAGCACATGTCTCAAGCACTATTAGCACATCAGCAGCATGAGCTCTCCTGCCCAGGGATAAACAGTAGCGTTAGTCAGATGACTAGTATGAACACAAGAGTATGTGCTGCCGTGCCATTAACACCCTAATTTCTCCGCACCCTCTCGCCCGCCCACCAATCTACGGATGGATTACCACCAAAAATGCCAGTGCTCCGTCTCCCAGACCACCCCCTCTCTCCCTTCCCCGCATGTTTTGTATGGGACAGACTCCATCTGGTTTTGAAGATTTTCCTGTGAAGCACTCACCGCCAACCACAGTCTGTAACCCGCTATGGAAAATGTAGACGTTTCTGTCCAGGCAAAGGTAGATGTCTTTAGCCCCTTTAAATGTCATGGGACCGGGTGGAGAAGTGTTTTTATGTGGCGAGATGCAGTGGAAACCACATACAGGAATGTGGTAGCTACGGTATTGCAGCCTAGGAAGGCGCTAGGATGTGCATTGTGCACATTTCAGTCCACATGGTCTAAAAATGGTGTGGCTTCCCTGGGGATCTTTGACATCATGCTGGTGATTTCATATTGATGAAGTCAATGTGAAACTCCATATTTGGGTGAGACCGATAGGTGGATCAGCGGGACAGTGAATATGCTTGAGGTGAACACATTGCGTGCTGTATGGGGTCTAAAGTCATTTTAAGTGTGAAATATGGGGAATACTGAGATATGATGTAGTTTAACCCATTTAGGCCTGACGTCGAAATTTAAAAAATGTCTTCTAAATCCTGAGTTTTCTGAAAAACCTATGTTTCTATGTCAGTGGTGCTCAAACATATTCATGTCAAGGACCCCAGATATATATGACATTGGCCGCCAACCCCCATCTGAAAATATGTTGTTCCAGGGACCCTCCCAGTAGCAAAGATTTGAGTTAAAAACTTGCTCTGTAACAATATATATTCAAAGATTTCAGGCACATTTTCACGATTTTTCAAAAATAGCAGACCTACAAGTTCATAGCTCATAGCCAGTTCATATTTTTCAACAGCTAAAGCATAACATAATGCTTGAAACACCAAAAGGGGTTCCCGCCCAAAATGGGTTAAGGGGCAGATTTATAAAGGAATAAAATAAATGACAGACCATCAGGGGGCTCGGGCTGCTAGGAATTTGATCAAGTGCTGCTGTACGCTGACCAGGGATCAGATCAGATTCCTGCAGCAAAAAATAGGCTATGCTACGCACGCAACGCAAAACCTCCGTGGACTCAAATCAATGGTGTGAGCGATCATCATGATCATGGTCATGGAATGGATTACTTCATCGATTCATCAAGGTGAAAACATGCACGGGTACATTTTCTTTCTTTTCTGTCGGCTCCACTCCGATCTCAGAACCAATTTCAGAGGTCCATATTATGTCCATTATGGTTGTGCTCCGTGTATACTATAACTATATCATTCTGTGTGTGTGTGTGTGTGTGTGTGTGTGTGTGTGGTGAAACTTTGCCCTCACACTCACCCCCCCCCCCCCTCAAAAAAACGGGTGTGTATGTGTGTAAGGTTTTGAAAAGAAGAAAACATGCACGCACGCGTTTTGAAAAGAATACTAATTGTGAGGTTTATTATCCAATATGTTCATTTCTGACTTCCTTATTACTTTTAAAGTGATGTCTAATTGTCTATGCAATCCAATGTTTCATGTATTTGTAACTTTATAGGCCTATATGAGCTTGAATGTCAGTCAGAAAATTACTTTATTTACAATCTAGTCTTCATAACCAGCGAAATAGTCAGCTAATTAAATCTTGAGGAGCCGGAGGACTCCATTTGATTTGGTTACACTTTTCGGAGCTACATGAAAACATAAACGGATGCTTGGGAGAATAATAACATCCATCAATCTGCCGGCTCTGAACATAACCGGGGGATATCATACAAGAACCAGCCCTCTCAGTGAATCTCCACAGCTTTCTCAGGCCCCTTAATGAGGAACAGAGAGAGGGGTCGAGGAAGAGAGGGAAATTAATTTAAATGCTATTCCCCCTCAAGGCCCTGGGATTAAGGAGTGGAATGACTCATGCGCCTACGCCCACACACATACTTATACAGTGTGTGGACTGTGTAATATCTATAGATGCCACCTCAGCGCAGGCGCGCACGCGCGCACGCACGCACGCACGCACGCACACACGCACACACGCACACACACACACACACACACACACACACACACACACACACACACACACACACACACACACACACACACACACACACACACGCACACACGCGCACACACACACACACACACACACACACACACACACACACACACACACACACACACACACACACACACAGTATTTATCTGTTGTTGTCTCTAGGAAAGCACTCGTTCCCAATGGGTTTTTAACATCCCTGGAAAATCCCAGAGTTTCCACATTCTCACCATCTACTGCCTTGGCTTACTATTACAGTGAAACACTTTCTTACTTACTATTACAGTGCCCTCACACTCCCTCCCCCCCCCCCCAAAAAAAAAAACGGGTGTGTATGTGTGTAAGGTTTTGAAAAGAAGAAAACATGCACGCGCACGCACACGTTTTGAAAAGAATACTAATTGTGAGGGCAAAGTTTCATGACGATCCATCCAGCGGTGCAGGAGATTAGCTGCTCAGTCACACAGGGACGAAAACATAGTCTCTGCCTTCTGTCCAACTAACAACTACATGAACCAAAGGAAGAAAATGGGGGCTTAATTCTGGATGTTTTTTCTTTTGTTTTTTTTATCCCACAATTTGTAACCCATTTATAACAGATTTCTTTCACCCAGTGTCAATTATCTAATGTAATCCTGGGCTCTACAACACTGGATGTTGACATTCATTTTTGGAAAACAAGTAGAAGTTATCTTTATAAATACACATACATGCATACAAATAACAGCATCGCCTGCCTTACGTTATTTATTCATTTATTTTTGTAATCATGTCCAACTTCAACCTGGCAGCTATTGGATGCTGTTGCCTGCAGCTACATTCATAAGCCAACATGCAGGCAAGCCATCACTCTGTGTAAATGTAATCTGTGCCATTTAGCCTATGAGGTGGTGCTTTGCAAAAACACTAAAGAAACACAATGAACCATGCAGTGGAACAGCTGCCTCCCAGTCCGCTCCATATTCAAGATAAACGCTCTGTAGTCTGTGGTGGTTGGAATTACAACACAGCTCCCAGAAGATGCTCTCTCCCTTCCCTCTGATGGCTCAATTACAACTCCCGAACCAAAAATAAACGAGTCCACGGCACAATAAACCACGCCTGCTCTTTCCGACATGCCGACGTGCATTGTGTTGTCTCGCATTGTGTTTGATCATGGGGCAGATGTTGACAATGAGACTGAGATATTACACCTCTGTTCTTTAAGCACTGAAACCCTACCACCAGTCACCAGTGTTCCCAGGTGTCTATACTTGGCCTGTAGATGCAGAGCCTGGGTACTATGGGCTCCATTTTCGTCACCGCTAAACCCCTTATGCCTAAACTTATTTGCCTTTTTTTTTTACTATTTTGATTTTTTTTTTAATAGTTCAACTAGCCAATCTACATTGACACATTGAGCTTGTAGACTGGCCATTTTAACTATTCAAAAATGTTTTGCAAAATAGTAAAAAAAAAAAAATGCCTGTGTCCAAAACATCTACAACCTTGGAAAACTAATGTTATGGGTAACATCTACAACTTATAATGCAATGAACAGAACATGCATGTCCAACAATTTAGGATAGCTGCAGGACAACATTGACAACTAGCGAAATTAAATCTGCACACCGCAAAGTAGCTAACTTTTTGGCGTTCATGCCCACTTAATTCTGAAGAACAGTAAAACATCATACTGAAATCAACTTCTTTGCAGTGTGCAGACGTTATTTTCCTTTAACATGTGCCACTAGCCTTACTGCCAAATCTTTGGTTTGTCTAAACTGACGGGTAACCATTGCGGGTAACCATGGCCTGTAATAAAACATGGGTTGCTTTCCTTGCATAATTGGATGCTGTTAAATCAAAGTTCGGAATCTTTCAGTCACGATCAACTTGTAAAGAGAAAGTCCTCGCCCTGTCGAGTTCCGGCAGCCCACCATGGCCCTGTTCTCTCCTAATCCACAACATGTTTCCCTCAGCATCTCACACAAGCACACCTGTCCGTCGTGGTTGCCTGCCATGGAAACCCCTGTTAATTTTTCAGACAGCACACAGCCATATTTTCAGCTTCCATCCCGCTTTCATTTCATGTAAATCCATTACGGCAAGAAAGCCAGACAAAGCCACAGTTGTGGGCTCACATGCTCAACGAATACCCCCCGCAGTTAATCAGTGTAAACTTCTGGCATATTCAGATATTTATGCATTCAAAATCTTTTTAAGGGAATAAAGCTGCTGACTTACAGGCACACAATAACTGGTCTACAAAGGCTCATGTGTGGTGGTGTTTTTCCACAGCTTAGCAATCATGTCGTTTTGGTTACAATTTCATAATACGGTATATAATTTTCTCTTGTAATTCATCATTCAGAATCCATCCCTGTTTTTAGGCAAAAAATCCATTTGGCACAATTTTGAAACTTTCTGCTGGCCAAATGGCATTTGGAGGAGGTGCAATTCAGAGTTGGACCAAGGTACACCTTTGAATTTCTGCTGTAACTCTGGCCTGGTGAAATTCTATCTGCATTCTCCCAGGTGGTATCTATCTATAGACCAAGATTGTGCATCTAGACCTTACTGTTGTAACTTGTAATGTTAGACCGTACAGTTGTGGAGCAATTACGGATCGACGTTGGGTATGTCAGTCATTGAAAATCCTTGAAAATAACCTAGGCCTAATTGGTTAATTGGGTAACAAAATCATAATCTGCACTTGACCACTTTCAGCCTAGTGTCCCTAAAAGGAATGATCAAAAGTAGCTAAAACAGATGATCCACAAGCTCCCGCAAAGTGAGCACTATTTCTAAACATTTTTTGTTATAGTATATGTATAAAATAAGCCTTGTAGTGGTGGCTACGATGTATAATAAGTGTCAAAGGGAAAATAAAATGCACCTCTGATGCAGGGGATGAAATCATGGGGGAAGCGAGGCAAAGCGCAGTGTGTAATGTTCCAGACAGGATCAGCCACTCTCCTTCTCTCACACAGTAGTGAGTGAGTGAGTGTGTGGTTATGTGTGGTGCAGGTCCAGACATGCCGCACGTATATACAGTGGAAAAATCTATCAAAAAGCAGCAGTTGGAGCAACAACTCTCTATTCTTATCTTACTGTAAACACACAGGGGCATGCTTCTATATGTGATGACTGCCCGAAGCCCCAAGGATAATTTGAGGCTTCAAGTGTACATCTGCTACATAAAGGGAGTGGGAGTGCATTGGTTTGCAGACCATTTGGCAGTTTTGATGTATCAGCCAATGAAAATGACAGCAAAGAGCCACAGCAGTGAATATTTAGTTTTATCTCTGCATACAAAAAACCCCACATACCAGCTAAGAATAGCGAGTGGACTCTTAGAAGTAATCTCTTTTTATCTCTTGTATCATACTTGATACTACTGATAACATAACCATGAACTGTAAATCTCTTATCAAAGCGAAAAGACTTCAAGGAGGAAACTAGCTTCTCCATCCGCTGGCCACTGTTGGCTGCTGACCTTGACCATTTATAGATCAATAAAATATAAACTGAAGGTACTTGTATTGGAGTGTCTAAACGGATTGTCTAAAAACGCCAATTAATCAAAACACGATAATAATGCAGTATAGCCATTTTGAAGTTCTACATACCTGGAGCAATAAGCGGCTGTGCGCCGACAGCTGTGACACTGCGACTCATGTTTATGGCTCGCACTTCAGTGACCGCCGGCCCAGCGTTCTCCCCTTTCCTCCCTCCTTCAATGAGGCTGTCAGAGGAGGCAGACCTCCCCCCTACAGAGCCCTGCTGCTGGGACCCCTGGCTGACATTCTTGATCAATGAGGCGGGCTGGATGGGGACAGGGGTCTGCTTCAAGCTCAGTGCCTGCAGGCACTGGGTCTGAGAGGAGGACATGGGGGCCCCCTGCTGGCCGCGAATAGCCAGGTTCTGGACCTGGTTCTGCAGAGATACACAAGGACAGGAGGATTGTTGATGTTCTGGACCTGGCTCTACAGGAGGTACACAAGGACAGGAGGATTGTTGATGTTCTGGACCTGGCTCTACAGGAGGTACACAAGGACAGGAGGATTGTTGATGTTCTGGACCTGGCTCTAACGGAGGTACACAAGGACAGGAGCCAGAATTGTTGATGTGGTTCTACAGAGATACTGTACACATGGACAGGAGGATTGTTGAGTTAGTTAGAACTGGGTGGGATGATCATTTAACCACTTAAAACTCCATATTCTGTTGAGCAAAGCCCACCGGGGCTCTATGCAGGTGACTTTTCTGTTTTGGCTCTATATTAAATAAATATCTATACATCGAGAACTTCACAATCTGCTATTTTATGTGATGGTTTTCTCCAGACTACGGGTGCCGTTTTATTTTATTTTTTGATCCGATTCAGAGTTCCTCTGTTGATTATTCAATTGTAAGTAATGAAAATAAAGTGTGCTTTTTTACCTATCTGAGACAAGAGATGATGCTTTAGGTGTTCTTATTAGGACAAACTATGACAGAAATATTGTAATTTTCAAGATTATGTTCTTACTATTTAAATTCGTTTTATCACATAAATGCTCACATTAATATTTCCCATTAGCATCTGATTCTGCCTGCCATATGATGCCCTCTAGTGCAAGTTAATGTTACTACAATAATACAGTTTTAGATTACTGAATATTCTGAGCCACTTTCAACCTGGCAAACCCATTTTGGGCATCTCATTCAAAAATGAAAATGAATACATAAATAATAAAATTGGCAGCTTTATCAGCTCACAACACGTTGCAAGGAGCCATGTTGAGATTCTAGATCTTCTATTTGATCAATTTGCCATTGGGACAAAATATACTGTAGTCTAGTGTTTAAAGCATTTAGTGTGGTTTCTAAACTAAATATAATAACCTATATAATATAATATTATAATACAAGCACACAACACGCTATATTGTGAGCTTGTAGATCTGCTATTCTCACAAATATATTTTGGAAAATCATCTATAATGGCATGCCCAAAATAGCGATAGATTATTGTTTTTTTAATTACCTTATAAATTATATTTTTTTCCCCTACATGGAACATCTATTATTCTAAACTGTCTTCACTGTCTTTTCAGTCATTGAGGCAGTTGCTTACCTGTGAGCAGGTATCTGATTGAACGGCCGTCACCGTTGCGGTTGGTGTGAAGATGAGCTGTGGAGAGAGAGGAACGGCCCGGCCCAGACTCCTGGCCACCTGGACGAGGTTGCTCTGCTGGGCCTGGGGGGGGGGGGGGGGGGGGGGGGGAGAGAGAGAGACACACACACACACACACACACACACACACAGTGAGCTTGTAGATCCGCTATAGTCGCTACATGATACCAGTGCACAATGAACCATGCAGTGGAACAACACTAAATCATCCGTAAAACAAACAAAAATAATTTCTGGCCCAGGCGGCTGGCGTAGCCATCTGGGCACCTAGACTGGTAATCCATCTTGCCAGTGTGTCCCGGGTTCGAGTCCCAATCCAGACGACTTTTGCTGCGTGTGTCACCCCCGCCCCCATGTCTGCCAGAAGGACTACAGCCACAACTGTACCCAAAGTGCCAGCAAAAGCCTGGTTCATACTTCCGTTGCCATGTTGTAGGTTAGCCGTTTTAGGCGTACTGAAGATAAATTAGGCTCAACTAATGCCAGACTGCTGATCTGGCAGCCGTCCAGCAATATGAAAATATGGTGGACAGAGCACTGAAAATGCATTTACTTAAATGTGGGGGCTTTAAACAACTCAACAGGATAAACAGCCAGAAACAAAAGCTTGAAATGTCCTCAGCACATTAGGGACACAGATATGATATAAACTACGATATCAACCAAAATGGGTCTGTCCTGTAAGTGAAAAATCACAGATGAAGGTGTCCATGAACGAACGCCCATGCCATGTTGTATACAGGCACTACATTCCTACCATCTAAGTCTTTTTAGATCACCTACTGAAAAAGCATGAAAAGTAAATGTAACCCATGCAAGCAAATTCCGCACTCTCTTCCTCGTGTTTGTAATTAATCCTGCGGGACCAGTCGGGTGAAACTCATTAACAACAACAAGGCGGGGCTGCCAGAGCCACACCCCCAGTAGTGACATGAAAACCGCACAAACTCTCATCTACTATGGCAAATACACATTGAGTGGCCAACACACGACACATGCACACACCAAGTCTCCACAAGAAATCTTGTGAGCTCGGCGTAGAGCAGTGTTTCCCAAACCCTGAGGTACCAGTCTCCCCTTGCAGTCCAACATGTTACACATGTTGCACAAAATCATAACTCTCTTTCATCCACTGTCTAACTGTATGTTCTCAATGTGATATCAGTCAAAGCTGTCATATAGAAAACATTTTTACTCAATATTATTAAAAAAAGCTTAAAAAATAGCTGATCTACTTGCTATTGATCATAAGGGAAGTATATATGTAGGGTATATATGTATATATATATAGTATATAGTATATATAGTATATATAGTATATATAGTATATATATAGTATATATGTAACACAAATGTGTGCATATATGTGTACGTGTGTGTCTGTGTGCATACATGTGGAGGGTCTCAGCTTTTGTCAGATGTAAAGAAAATAAATAAACGTAGGGCGGAAAGGGAAAGGGAAAAGGGTTGGAAACAACCAAGCTAGAGCATACTGTATATATCATGTTATTTACGCATGCATTCTGCATACAAGAGGACAAAAGGTTGGAGTTTGTGCGCTCGCTTGCGTGCACACAACGCTTGCGTGCACACAACGCTTGCGTGCACACAACGCTTGCATGTAATATCACTTATATGCCAATATCTCATTTGGCTGACGAGTTGAAACACTTTTAAACCCATTTATCATCTCTTTTTTTTCGTAGTTACTACTGCACTTTGGCTTTGTAGGGCAGAATAGAGCCAAGTAGTTGTGTACAAGCGCCAGCGGGCATGATGATGTGACCTCCTGGTGCCCTGGCTGCTGCTGTCAGTGTCTCACCATCTGTGCACGAAGGTACATGTGTGCCTGGCTGGCAGTGAGGGTGGTGCTGGAGGGGCTGCCCAGCAGCACGGCCTGGGAAATAGTGCCGGGGGTTGCGGAGCTGATGCTCTGCGCTCGGCTGATCAGCTGGGCTGCAGCTGGAGAGGTGGTCAGGTTGATCTGATTGGGGGAAACATGGACAATGGAGAATAGAGGGACGAAGTTTGTAAACATCTGCTGAGAAAACGTATGAACAGCAGACTACTGTGTTCGACAGAGGTAATGAAATGATCTCAGAACTGACTGCAGTAAGTTCCTGTTTTTTGTTTTTAATTTTACTTGTAGACTCATTATGTTAGGGATACAACTCTCCATTTTTTTATGAAAAAAAACAAAATCAACGAATTGACGTAAAAACATTCTAATAGATTTATTTTATAATCAGACTTAAATGAATTAGTCTGATTAACCACTTAAGCCCCAGGTTATTTTTCGCCGTACGATGATGCTCGGCAAAAACACAGACAAAAGCCGATCTACAAGCTCACAACACGTCGCATCTCGACACGTTGAGAGCTTGTGAGAGCATCGGAGTTCGTAACAGATCGGACCACCAACAGCCCTTTGTCAAACTGAGCCCACAACTCACAAGACTGTAGATTTCCCTCACCGTAGCCTGAGAGGATCCCGTTTGCTGTGATGCAGTGCTGTTCTGGGACACACTTTGTCTGCCTGCAGCAATACTGGCCTGGTGCAGATAGACAGAGGGCAAGAGCTCGTTAATGGCAGCATACAGTAAATAAACCTCCAGTCAAAACATCAAAATGATGTGATTATATCCAAGTCTGCACATGACTGTCTGTGAATTACTGCTCGAATTACTTTAAATGTAGCGGTCAAATTCAGTAAGTTGCAACAAATCAGCGTGTTTGGTAGAAAGTATAAAAATAGTATATGGCTGGGCAATTAACCCAAAATACAGAAACCGATATTTAGACCCAACTAGGACGGCGACATTTGATAGTCGCAGTTAAATAAGGATCACACAGGTTTGTGATGATTGCTCCAACATGGCAGCCATTCGGCTGATATAATCACTTTTTAATATTAATGTTGTTATATATTATGATTATCATTAAAATATTACTGTTTCGCCAATTATTTGCAACGCCCTCACGGCCCACAGGCTGAGAACCGCTGAGCTACAGGTGAACATGTACTGACTAAGGCTTTCACGATTACAAATCGAAGTCGACGATTCATTGTCACACAAATAATTGCGATTAATGATTTAATTGTGGGGGTTTTTTGCAGCGAACATTGGAACGTTACAATTTGTATTTCCGTTGCCTTTTAAGCTACATAGTTACAAATTGAGATATGACAAATAACTTAAATAAGCTATACAAAGAAATCACTGACACATTTAATCATTTTTACTTAGCTTTTTACAAAATAGCAGAAATAGTTGATCTAATAGCTTACAACATGTGTTGTAAGCTTGTAGATCTGCCATTTATCCTTTTTGAGAGGCGCTAGACCCTCCTATGTCCAGCTTTGAGGGTTTGTGTAAACACAAACTTTGAAGACAAAAGTGAGAATGCGAATTGAGATTGGCCAGAATGAGATGATGATGACGACGTATGATGATAAGAGCGCCCCTCACTTCACACGGGTGTGATTTCTTATGTATGGATGGACTATGGACATTTTTCAACTTGGAAGCGATTGGCGATTAGGCAAAAATACTTGCGATTATCTCAAAATATGTAATAATTGTGACAGGCCTGGTGCTGACCTGCTGCACGGCGGCCAGGCTCTGGAGCTGAGCGGCGCTGAGGTTGTGCTGCTGCTGCAGCGCTGCGGTCTGCAGCATGAGGTGCTGCTGCTGCGCCGCGTACATCTGCTGCAGGTACTGCGCCGCCGTGTTGGGACGGCCGTGCAAGGCCTGCTGGATCACCTTCAGGAAGGGACAAACAACAGTGTGACTGTGGAGTTGGTCGAGTGGCAGCAGGGGTGCAACAGTTCATCCAACTCATTGATTTAGGGGAAATGTTGAAAATCCAAGTTCGCTCTGGAAAGGCATAATTTTCAAGATGTGTCCACGATGGCTGCTGAGAGCTTAAAATGCCTATAAACTGGGATTTAATATGTAAATATCACAACAATAATTTATGCACTTGGTAACAAGTTTTAGATTTTTGGCATGGTGTTAGGTATGGGCCATCTTCAAAATGATACCTTTCCAGAAGTTAGATTTCCATAATTGCCCATACCTTGCCAAAAATCTAAAATTTGTCACCAAGTGAAAAATCTTGATGATTTCCCTCCCAGCTAAGTTACAGATTTTGACTTCAGACTTCATGTAACAGCATGCCACACATGTCGTTTATTGCTGACGGAGACAATTCTGTGTGAAATTTATATTTTGTTCAAAGTCAGAATCAGAGACACTATTTTACAAGTTTAAGTTATGAAATTGAAAAAATAAAAAATAAAAACACATTCAGGTGGTACAAACAAGACCGCAGGAAAATGTCTACAAAAAATCTCTATGTCTAGAAAGTTTAGACATGTAAAAAATGTCTACAAAAATCTCTAACAATGTCTAGACAGGTTAGACATGTCTACAAAAATCTCTAACAATGTCTAGATTCTAGACAGGTTAGATATGTCAAAAATGTCTACAAAAATCTCTAACAATGTCTAGACTCTAGACAGGTTAGATATGTCAAAAATGTCTAGACAGGTTAGACAACATGTCAACAATGTCTAAACAATATATGTATAGCTTTTCCCAGGTAAGAGCAAAGAGACTGAAGATAACCTGCTCCATTCATTCAGTGTTGAGAAATGTATATTTTCTCAAGTAGGTAATTGCAGGGAAGGGGTCACAGAATGAATTATCCCTTCTTTACCAGGAACAGAACTCATCGTGCACCAGAATGTCTCTCTTGTCTATTCATCCGCCATCCCTGACATTGAATGACAGCCTTCGCCTGGTTGCCAGGCAACCAGAGTGCAACTTTGACCTGTGGCCTAATGGATTTTAAAACCGCCCAGACACAAACCTCAGGGGGAACAAGTTGAGAGAAAGGATGAGAGGATTCTGTACGTAGTAGACACATTTTTGCAAGCCCTCGCTGATCTTAAACGACCGCTGTGGCTTTAGGCTGAGTGTGCTGCTGCTGGATGACAATGACGAGTGCTTCCTTCATTGCTGGAAAGAGGATCCACCAGGCCAGAGTGGCATTGTCACAGCATGAAAAGCAGGGTGACCCCCGTCGTGGAAGGGGATTATTCTAGGGGGTCAAGAGCACTACAACAGAGGATAAAGGAGATAAGTCTCAGGGCCCGATTTTCACCAGTGCTTTACCCCTTATCCCTAAACTTCTTTGCCTTTTTTTTTAATGGTTCAACTAGGCTATCTACATCGACACGTTGTAAGCTTGTAGATTGGCTACTTGAACTATCAAAAATGTAAGAAAAAGTAAAAAATGCAAAGAAGTTTAGGGATAAGGAGTAAGGCACTGAGGAAAATAGGGCCCTCAGAGCTCAAGCAAGGTGTTTTTAACAGGGACGATTTGGTTGCCCCATTCGCATACATTTGTCCCCCCCCTCCCGAGGAGAGTGCTGCGTTATCTATGCAGATCGGCTACTTTCGCCGTTTGTGAGGACGCACACACGGGCGTGCATTATTACACGGCAGAGCCACGGAGAAAATTGTTATTAGGAGGTTCGGCTTGACACTTTTTGAAACATTTTGTTTCCCCCCTCGGAGGGTTGCCCTACTCGCAGTGTGAATTGCGCGTACACGTAGCGACGGCACTGGTTTTTAACCCATTCTGGGCGGGAACCCCTTTTGGTGTTTTAAGTTATGCTTTAGCTAGTGAAAAAAAGAAGATCTACAAGCTCATAGCGCGCCACCGAGTGGCGCGCTACGAGCTTGTAGGTCTGCTATTTTTGAAAAGTCGCAAAAATGTGGTGCAAATCTTTGGATATATATTCATATATTGTTTTTTTTAACTCAAATCGTTGCTTCTGGGGGAGGGGGGGGGGGGGGCTGGAACATCATATTTTCAGATGGGGGTCAATTACATATCATTTTTGGAGGGTCCTTGACATGAAAATGTTTGAGAACGAATGACACAGAAACATGGATTTAGAAGACATTTGTAGAATCGTCCTCAGGTCTAAATGGGTTAAGTTTGTATCTCACGGCATAATTTACCTTTTTTTCCATTATGCTCCTTGTTCTGTTTTTGTGCAAACAAACTAAGCTTTAAAACATAATCTTTGCATTCGACATGCACTACTACTTTAACACGATAGTTTCATCAGAAGGCTGTGGAATTCAAATACCTGCCGTCTTGATTCATGGAAGAGGAGAGTGGTGCAAATCCACCTACTGCTCTGAGAAGGATGGCTCGAAATGTACCAACAGAGGGCAGTAGAAGCACAACACGTAAGTGTGCCTGTGCTGGATTGTTAGTGTATGAGACAACACATGCCACACATTTTTCATCGCAGAAGGAACATACCTGAACTGTCTGCCGGTCAGAAATCCCACTGTAGACGGATATCTGAGGTATTGCCTGCCTTCCCATGGTAGTACTAGTACTAGTAGTACTACTACTAGCAGTACTACTACTATTAGAACTGCTGGTAGTGGTGCTGCTGCTGCTGGCAGCGGTGCTGCTTGTGCTGGTATTGGTGCTGGGGGTGGTTGTGGTCCCTGTGCTACCCGTCGTAGAGGCAGGGGTCCCCGGCTCACTCTCCATGGTACCCTCTGCTCTTCTCACCTTTGACCCCCGGCTCTTCTGAATGGCTCTCCGGTGCCTGGAGGAACGGAAGGACACATCATTCATACTGTACAATACATAACATACTGTACAAGCTACTCGTTCATATATTTATTGGCGATAGATGCGTTTAGTGACATTCTTATTATTATCTGAACATTTATATTTATTGACACTGACTGTATATAATGGTACACTCCTTCATGGACGCAGTGCAAATGTCTAGTGCCAGAATATAAGCTCAATTTCTATCCTCTCTTATTTATCTTGGTTTGGTCCCTGTGTTACATTCTTACTGGTGCTGCTGCTATGACCTGAATCTCCCTCCAGAGATCAATAAAGGTTTGGTTTGTTTAATGTCTTATCTGGTACTCCCGTTTTGGCCTGGCAGTGATGAAGCTGCCTCCTATGGAGGAAGCCGTTGCTGTGTGGAATGTTAAGCTACTGTTTTTCTTCTGCTAATGCCTACAGGCAAGACCCATTAGAATTCTGCACCAGACTGCACCAGGAGTCAACTTTCTTCTTAGCTCAATTCTGCTGAAAAGCACCTTTTCATTTTCAAGTACAAATCACAGATTTGAATGAAAATTTTGAAATGACAAGTATTAAGCCCAGCATACGATATATGATGAATACAGAAAATAGTCTAACTACATCGTCACTCTACATCGCAAGCTTATAGATCTGCCATTTTCGGTGTGTGACAGTCCGTCATATGACGTATGACTGTATGATAAGTAGTCTATAGATGAACATAGGCTAATAGCGTTGTAGAGAGACCCTAAATGCTCTGTAGAGAGGAGAGAGATCACGGTCCATCACAGCATTTCCAGGCAGTGTTCCCACATTCTCACTGGCTGATTAACATCGCTGTGTGGGGAATCTCCTGCATTTTAAGTGGATCAAATAAATCATGTAAAATACCTGCAATTCAGAGCCAAAATTCAGGCCGTCTTTGACCAAGAGGAGAAGAATGTTTTTGTCAGAAGGACAGTACTGGGTCAGAAGTAAATGTTTGACATTTCAGACCACAAGTACACTTAATGTGCTTCACAGTGACAGACGACAAAAACAAGTCTAGCTGAGCTCTGAGGAAGCCACATGGTGGTAATGTAGGCACAGGAGAAAGTGTGTGTCCATTAGGGCAGTGGTTCTCAAACGTCATGTCAAGGACGCCACAAATGTATACACCATATATTTGGCCGCGGACACCAATCTAAGAGATAAAAAAAAATAAAGAATTAAAAACAAGTTCGGAAAAAAGCAGATCCTAACTCACATTTGGCAACGCGTTGTGTGTGAGCTTATACATTAAAGCTAGTGCCTAAACTGCTCCTGGACCACCTGGAAAACCCATAAGGAGCCCTGGGGCTGGACTTGAGAAACACTACATTAGGGTAGACTAGATGTCGTTCCAGAGGAAGGAGTATTGAGACACTCTGGACTAGCTGACAGCATGTTCAACTTGATGGACCAATTCAAATGTTGCCATAAACATTGAAAACAGTACAAAACACAATTTCCTGCTAGTATCATTGTCCTGTGAATGATACAGTCCTTCTGCAGGAAGGACTGTAGACAAAGAAGACAAAGTCCTTCTGCACACCTACAAAGGACAGGTGCGTCGGATAAGTGCATTCAGTCAGCCATGACATCAAACATAGAAGCCAATGGTCTTTCTTTCATGTACCTTGTGGTAAAATGCTTTTAAATATTACATTGTTATTTATCCAGCCAAACACTGAGCTAAATCTAAGTGAAAAGAAAAGAAAATCTAACAGTTCAGGGCAGGCAGAGTGACAGGAAGAGGTCAACTGGCAGAGCCTGCCTGACCAGAGCCTGTTCTGGTGGTTCTGGACAACCGTGTATCCGACCGACTCAAGGCCAGGCAGTGTACTCCCTATGGTGGTGTGGAACGCGTGTCGAATTTGAAGTCGTGGGGTGAAAGTTTCTTGAGTTAGGGGGTTTACAGACGCAAAGTACGTACACACGTACAGAGAGTCGGGGCATTTAAGATCATATGAGCTATAAAGTATTATGCATCCGTGCAGTTTACTTGTAAAGGATATTTATTTATTGTTAATGAAACAAATAATGTGCAGGCACGTGCATGTGAGAGTATCTCTGAATACCGTATGTGTATTCTACAGAATTATGATGAAACTTCTCCCTGAAAGTCCTCCCCCACTCCCCTGAGGGCCAGAGGCAAAATTACCATTACCTGTGTATGTCTCCCCTTTCTACAGAAGACAAGTCATTATAGCACATGGTCCGGCAAAAATAACCACTCTTTTCATTCCACAACTGAAGCAAGCACTGAAGCGTGCTCCCTTTAGATGAACTGACAATGCCATGCTGTCAAGTTCATTTTAAAATAAATTAATACAATACAAATAATACGTATTAATAATAATAAAGCTATAAATTACATGCATTTACCACAAATGTTGTGACGGGACAAATTTACCTGGTTTGAAAATTCATTCTCTTCTCATAGCAATATTGCATAGTGGATTTACTTCTCCTGAATTGCTTTTCTTACCCCACACAACACGTGTGCACGCACACGAACACAAATGAATGGCCCTCTTGAAGCTTGTTTGTTTTCACAGTTAAATTAATACCAGGAGTGAAATCTAATTTGAGATCCATCCAGTTTAAATAAACTATCTTGGTAGTCCGACCTACAGGATTGCAGATCACTTTTTGAAATACTATACAAGGTGTTTTGACTTGCATGGATAAAAAGTGGACTGGATCCGATCCAAAAGCAGGGTGAGTTTGAGAAGCACAAAAGAATGCATGCTTTCAAAGCTAATGAATGCCAGTGACTTCAGAGAAAAATTACAGGGCTCTTTAACTCAAAACAAGCACACTACATTTGGTGAATGTTAATAGCGGAAAAGGGTTATTGTTGTTGTTGTTATTGTTGGTGGTGGTGGGGGTTGCTGTGCCAGGGCTTTGTATGGCAATAAACAAACCCCTCCCCCACACGTAAAAATGACGCCGGTCAAAGTTACATTTTTCACCTGGACTTAATCGAACAATGTTGGTCTACTCTCGCTTATAGGTTTATTTTCAACACCAAATAGTATTTACTATTTATCCAAACATTAGTGTCCTACACACAGCTAATACAAAAGCAGCATATTACCGAGACATGACCAAAGTAACAAGACAAAAAGAACTGTCTGGCATGTGAAAGCAGCGGCCTTCCTGTCCTGAACCCATTTGCCAGCCATCAAAACTAAAAGCGTGTGAGCATGAGGAGGGTAGAAGATTTAGGGCCGCCTTGTAAAAGCCTTTTTAAGTATGGCCCCTTGGTACCCTATCCTTTATCACGGGGGGGGGGGGGGGGTCTCCGTGCTTGTTGTCAGCAGATGAGATGGAAGGCCTCAGACGGACAGAGTGATAGTTGATGTTATAGACGTGATTGGATAGGAAATGAGGAGATGGGATCTGTAAGCAAGGGCTTACAAATGAGAGAGATAGATAGAGATGGATGGATGGTTTAAACGGTTGGAACAAATGGGATAAGGAAGAACATGGGCTGGTGTGACCTCAGTATGAGTATACTAGATGGGCTGGTGTGACCTCAGATGGGCTGGTGTGACCTCAGTATGAGTATACTAGATTCTAGTTCTAGTAACTAGAATAAAAAGAGTGTTCTAGGACGAAGGCCTGACTCACACCTTTCGATCTAGCATACAACATTGATGCATGCTAGATGTAAAGAAAGGGTTTGTTTACATCTTGCCCCAATGCATTTCCAATGGAAGTCACATGGTTTGACACAACATTTGTGTTGTACGGCTTTCGGCTGTGTTTTGACTGCACCCCACCAGCTCATACAACACAAATGTTGTGTCAAACCATGTGACTCCCATTGGAAATGCATTGTGAGCTTGCATCAGTCAATAAGTCTCATGCATCAGCTATACATCAATCTGTTGCGAAGGTGTGAGTCAGGCCTAGGTCATCAAGCAGACGAGGTAGTGGTGGTTAGGTTGTCAAACACTGTGTGTGTGTGTGTGTGTGTGTGTGTGTGTGTGTGTGTGTGTGTGTGTGTGTGTGTGTGTGTGTGTGTATGTGAGAGAGAGAGAGAGAGAGAGAAAGGGAAAGAGAGAGAAAGATACATGTGCTAATAGAGTGTGTGGGTGGTTATGGAATTGATGGTGGGGGTTCAAACAGCTGATGCTAGTACAGACTACAGACTACAGAGCCTGTCGCGATACACAGAAAAACGGGAGGGTGGCATTTCTAGCCTCTGGGCCTATAGAGAGGTATAGGTGGGGTGTAAAGTTAAAAGGGCTGGAGGTTGCTGGGTAGAGAGAGGGGGATGCGAATGTGGGCCGAGTGGGTGGGTTATGGATATTAAAGGGGTTTGGGAATGGGGAGAGAGGGCGCGATGGAAGTAATTAGATGAGAAGCAACGCTGCTACCGCCGTGCTGCAATTCCTAAGCCACCCCAACCCCCCCCCCCCTACCTCATCAGTATTCTATTTCAAGTGAAATTAAGACATGTGGCACAGATCTATAGCCCACTTTCAGAAAATGCTCTGCGTGGTGATAATAATGTGCTGCTCCTATAAAAAACGGCATAACCAGACAAGCCTGAAAAGCAGCAGACAATGTGTCAACATTTCATACCAGAAAAGCAAGGTTAAACTGTTACTTTCAGTTACTCGGAAATTAAGGTTTAGTATGCTTACCCTTTTAGTGAAACTGAAACAAAATGTACTTGACACAGACCTACACACACACACACCCTGAGCACTGAACACCATATGAAAACTAACCAAAACAAAAATTAAATGAAAGATTTGGAAATAACAATAAAACCACTAATGGGAATCATACATCCATAATGAGCCAAAAACAAAGAAACCATAACATCAGTGTTGCATTAGTTCTATACTGGATTCTACATTTCACAACATATGAACGAGCCTCCGACCTATAATTAAGTCTGTTAGTGAAAAACTGATGGCTGACATCCAGTCTGGCTCGAGCACGTTTTATTTTTCTATGGCTGTATACATCATCATCCCCCATCATGGCTCTCCCTGCATGTTGTATGTGGTCATTTTAGTCATCGTCTGGTTGTCATTGCCACATCGTGTTGTGAGGGGATGTGGGGGTGAGAGGAGGGAATCCCCTCTGGTAATGATGCCTCCTGCCCCCCCCCCCCCCTCCCTGTCTCTCAGAGACGAGTCACTCATCCATCAGTGCAGGAGAGCTAAGGAGAACCCCCCCGCCCCCTTTGAATAGCTTGAAAATTCTGGCTGAGACTAACCTGGGTGCGCCAAATCTGGTACACCTTGAGAGCTGGTGAACCCACTGAGAATGACAAGAGGGCGGCATGGTGGCAGGCAGGCAGGCCTCTCTCGCCTCCCCTCTTTAAAAAAAGATACGTGTACTGTAAATGCTTGGGCGCCAACATCAGGAAAGAAAGAAAAAATACTTATTGATCTTGTGGTCTGCTCAAGCCGGCATTATGAGACTGTATACAGTAATAATAAGCGGCTGTCTGATGTTCGTCTGAGGATCTACATAGTCCATAGTCTGCAAGAGCTGTTAGGACAGAGACAGGGGGGGGGGGGGGGGTGAGAGACAGACTGGCTGTCTCTACAACACTAAGAGCCCAGTATAAGCAAGTGCAAGCTCCATCAGCATGCATCCCCTAAGTCCCCTCCTAGACACATACAACACATTAAATAAATACCACAGGTGCACATTTGTCAAAATATGAGTACAGTAGATCGATAGCAAAGAGAGCACACAGTGTGTGATATTAGCTTTGAATGATGCTGAGAGAGGGTTACTCTGCTGCTGCTGAGACAAAGCCCCCCACCCCCTGCCCCCCTTAACCCTGGTGTTTCCCCCCCTACCTCCTCTGGCTCCCCCAACGCGATGCAGGGGTATGATGCCCCATCCCCAGGGACTGTGCTGTCCTCCTCTACGGTCCTCCTGCTCCTCTTTGTCTGTCTGAGTCTCTGGCTTGTTGTGACTGAGCCAGCGAGTGAGCGAGTGTTTTGAGTACTGGATTTCCAAAACCCCCTCTGCCCCGGTTGTCTAACACCCCCCCACACATACACCCCCCAATGTGTGCGCACACACATACACATGCATTCACACAGATACACAGTTAGCTCCTCGTCCCAGCATCAACACTCAACTCCACCAACCAGGCCCCGGCCTGCCTCCTGATTATCTGGTATCCTAGCGACAGCCAACGGGGTGCCTATGGAATCCCTGTGTGAAGCGCAGCGCGCTGATTGGGTCAGCGGATCCCTCTCTAATGAAGATGATGGTAATGAATTTACTCCGTCTCCCCTCCCCCTTCTGCCAGAATACTGAATTTTGAGAGCCACCATCACATATTAATGTGGAAAATAATCACCATTTTTTGATATTCAACCCTCTTAAATAGTCACTGCATGACAAAATATATATAATAATCAGAAAGGATCTGCATTTTGAGTGGTACAACAGACTCAGGACATTTGACAGATTATTCAGGTTCAACACCAGTCACTAAGCAAAATGCTGCTAAATTCAAACTGTCCTTGGAATACATCTTTTTTTTGTCCTGAACTCTAGTCACATTTGCCATTGACAATGAAAGGAAAATTTACGCCATACTGTATGTAGACGAGCAAATCAGCTATTTTGTCCTAACAAACATTAAATGCCATCGACAATGAATGGAGAATTTACGCATACGTGGACGAGCAAATCGTCTTTTCTAAACACAGTGCAACTGTTTTAATTCAGCTCGGGGCTTATATATCACATAAATTCAGTTGTCATCTTACATGGTCATTGTGAAAAGATGAGGTTTTTTAAAACATTGTATCATGGTTAAAAGATAACATAAATTGACAAATTAATTCATGAAGAAGATTATTCATTTTGTATTGGATGATGTACGACAACAAATCACATGGGTGTGATTTTGATTCATATTATTCACCTACTTTGGCTAATAAACAGTTTTGGGGAGGTCTTAAATTTTCAGTTTAGCTGTTAAACATATCGAGTGGCTCGATGCCCTCTTAGAGATGTCTGGACAAGAGACAAAGGAGTTAATATTGACATTCTTCTTATACTGTATTTGGCATGACGCTAGAACATAGGTTGGGTCATTTGCATGTACAGACCTGGTTTTCTAAATGCATGTTCGTTTTATATCGTTTAGCCTAGATCAAAGTCTAGAACAGTTAGGGAATCTAACCGATTATCATTGCAGTTAGACTGTAATCTAAATTTTTAGATGCAATTGAGCCAGAGGGATTACCAAAAATGATGTCTCTCAGAGATAACCCAGGCCATTACCTACTAAATGGCGACTAAATCTGTGGCGACTAAAGGATTAGCCAAATCAAAATCATCACGTCCAGCTTAATGCTGTAATTATATATAAATTGGAATCTGTGAGTAAAGTAGCACGTTACTGATGGGGAAAAGATGAAAAGCCATTTCATTATGGGGGGGGGGGAGGGGGGGTGTAAAGAAGAAAAGCAATGAAATGACAATCTGCCCATCAAAAGGTAAAATGGGATACTGCTTTTGTTTTTGTGCAAGGGGCTAGATAAACCAGCTGGGGAAATGGCCTGATAATAGCATACTTATGGTCCTTCTACTCCTCCACATTAACTGTCTGGAGTGAGTCTGGACATATCATCGCTGTTGGGTGGAAACCTTGTATTCTCCATATGTTTTTGTTTTTTTGTTAACTAGAGGTTTGGGCCGCATGTTTGCCCATATATTGCAAGGGGCCAGTGAGGCTATTCAACGTTGAAGCTCTGGGCCCTAGTGGTAGGAGGAGGGACTACAGGCGGACCCGTGTATTCATGACCGGGAAACCCCGTGCAGCTGGGCTTTAACATGTAGGACCATCACTCCCTACGTCACCCCGGACCTCAAATTTGAGGTCCAGAGGAGGTACTTCCGGCAGTCTTCCGGGTGCTTTAAAACGCCACTGAGCAACTTCCACTGACATGAATAGCTGGGGGGGCAGAGCTTCGCGCCAGTTCAGTCTCTATCCTTTTATATACTCTATGATATATTGGCATAGCGGTCGGATACGTGGCTCCGGACAACCAGATGTCCATACATGCCTATATTATGTGGGCACATCGGGTTTGTTTGTCATCTTGATGTGGCTGGATGGCCGTGGTCCCGTCTATATAATATGGGCGTATAGTGTTTGTTTATGGTTATGTCCGACTCCGAGTCATAGTGACGTGACCATGGTCCTGCCTATATGGGCGTAGTTAAGTCAGAGTCCAAGTGGCCCTCACGGCCAAGCTACACCAGGCTTTTCTCGCCCGCGCGTGCGTTTTTGAGTGGTGTAAACCACTCCTACAACTGGCTTTGTTAGTTTACGTGTCTGTCTGTGCTCAAAAAATTAGCACGGTTGCTATGGTCACCCAGTTCACACGGGTGTGATTTCATTACGTCAGACCACAGCTGATCAGTCTATATAAGACCTTACACCACTCAGTTCACACGGGTGTGATTTTTTTAAATAGGACTGGACCTAAATTAAACGCACGCGCGGGGGTAAACGCACGCGTTTTGTGCGCGAAAAGCCTGGTGTAGCTTGGCCGTCAGATGGACACCCCCAGGGAAAAGGAAACGAGACGGACCTGGCGCAGAACTGCTGGAGAGTGGAGATGGGTCTCTCGTGGGGCACAGCACAACTGGCTGCCATATACCGTGATAGGTGGACAAACATTATCGATGCCTTATGCCCCATTGGAGGCGAGGAGTATGTCAGAGTCATACTAATCTCTCAATACAGATTCAGCTAAAAAAAAAAAAAAAAACCTGATGGGTTCCCAGATGGTACATATAGTACTTACGTTGCCATGATCCCCCTCCCATAAGTAGGGATGGAGCTTGTTGATTTTTATTGAGAACGAGCACCTTAACGATCAGGTTTATCGAGCCGGGTTCTTATCGAGCCCACTATCGAGCATTTTCTATCATCTTGTGGGAACTGTAAACTGGTTAATGTGTATACCATCACTTTAAAAGCGTAATTTTGTTTACCCGGACAGCACTGGTTGTCAAGTATCAATACACTTTTAGTCTTAGACTGACATTTTTGTGCCAGCGTGAGTAATTAGATTTATTTCTTGATCGCCTCTTGTCTTGATGAAAAACATGACATCATGGGCCTATATGCTCGATAACGGGCTTGATAAGCCCAATGCTTATTGATACAGGTACTCAATAAGCTTGTTATCGAGTCTTTTCAGGTAACAGGTTCCGAGCTCCATCCCTAGTACCCATAAGCCAATTTTAATATAGGATGTTCAAAAGTGAAAGTGGTTAAGTGTCTGTGCGTTTAAGAAATATTGAACCAATGAAAGTATTTACCAAGTGCTTGTGCCTAAATAATAACTACATTGGACAATAATTTCCTGAAAAGTAACCGTTTGGGACATACCAGGTTTCTACCCAACAGGGACGATATGAAATGTAGCCAGTCATGTGCTAGTGTATTGATTGGGGCCACCCATGCACGAACCCCATTGATTATAATCTACCCATTAGCATATAGATTAGCTGGCGGAGGAGACATTTTGTGAGCCTAGAGAGACATGGGCGGAGGGGGGGTCAGAAATTCAGATTAGGGTGGAAAGAATAGGGATTGATGTGTCTCGGTTTGATATGAGCCATTGATGATGATGGACCTTTAGAATCTGACAGCCAGGGGCCTCAAGTAGCCAAGACATACTTGGGTAAACAGAAATGAGAGATACAAAGGGCTGGTAATGCATAGGTCTCCAATACAAACAAACCCCTCCTTCAGCACAATAGCTAGACGCATCATCAATTCTGAGAACACTTAACACCCTAATAAGCTCTTCTGGAGAGCAGGCTAAAAGAAAATAAATGGCCTGTACAAACTGAAGCCCTATAGGCCTCTAGTCTGCTACTGAACTGTCCTGGTATCAAAGCAAAAGGCAGCTAGGAATAGGATGGAAGTCTACAGAATGTATCAGTTTAAATGGAGATGCAGCTAAAAGCTGCACGTTAGAGTTTTCATGTGTCATGAGTAAAGATGGAGATTCGCTATACGCCGAGAATGTCCTGGAGAACTGGAAACCGTTTGGGCAAGCATGTTTAACAAGTCAATATAACTTCAATTTCCTCCCTTCAGTAGAGTAATGGCATGATTAATATGTGGCTTCAAAAAGAACAGATTCTCTATGAAAAATAGGATAGATCAGTTCCACCAGAAGTGGGACAGATTCCTTCTGTATGATTGTATGATGATGACTACTGGCTGCCCCCCCCCCCCTACAGTAGATCTTCGCCTGCTCACATATGTCTCTATCGAGAAGAACACAGCCTCCCTCCCCTTCCTTCCCTCCTAGTTGTGGTTCTTTTTTTTTCTTCTTTTTTTTCTTTTTTTATTGTAATGTGACGATGTGTCGATTTGTGTCAAAACCTTTATTTTTTTTATTTTTATTTTTCTTACTTTATTTGTCTTCGTTTGTTTGTTCTGTATTGTTGTTACTGGTATTGTGGGTGTTGGGTTTGTGTCTGAAAAAGAAAATCCAATAAAATACTAATCACAAAAAAAAAGAACAGATTTTGAAGATTACATTTCACATGAAAATCTGTTATTTTCAACACTTTGACATAACAGCTCATACATTAGGCTTAAGCAGGAAGCCAAATACACAAACGGTGTCAATTAATTCTAAAATAATTTATATTTTTCTGTGAGGAGCGGCATTTGATCACATTTAACCCACACAGACGACTGGTTTAATAATATCAGCACTCTGAATGAATGAACCACTCAGAGGGGCATCTGGGAGGTGCAGGGGAACAACTCTGCAGAGTGTAGGGATTTGAATCCTGTGGTGCATCCCGCTTGGCTGGGTGCTCTGGCTGTATTCAAGGAACCGGGCGGGGAGGGCAGTCTCTGTTCTTGCCTGCACTAGCGACTGGTCAGGGTACCTACCTGTTCCAACAGGGAGAAGACTGGGTCGGATAGCATGTTCTTCTGCATGCGTTATGCCCTCCCAGTGAACTTCCTCACTGTCAGGTGACAGAGAATTAAGCGCCTGGCAACTTAATGCGTATTGGAGGATTCAAACTGTGCTCTTCTAAACCCTCCCATATGACCAACTGTAGGGGTTATAGTAAAGGGATAATGGCAAATTGAAAGAAAAAGGGGGAAGAGGGGGGAAACTGATAAAAAAAACACCATTGCTGTGTGCCAGCCAACATTAACCATCGTTTTAGAATAGCAGTCAATAATAATAATAACAATAATAAACCATCCCACTCTTAAGGACATACCCTTAGAGTTGAAGATGGCTGAAGGGTCCTGGCTATGACCAAACAGGCCACGCAGCCTTTGTTGGAATACGTAATGTAACACAGAGATACCCATGATCGCCCGGCCAGATCCGCCTGATAGCTGTAATTGAGAAATCTGATTCAGATGCACTCCTTCTTACACAGCTGAGTAGGCCAACACAAAAGAGACCCTGGCTGGCCACATTCCAGGTACATGTACACAGCTTTCTGAACACGTGCCTGTGACCGTGTACGTGTGTGCCCCTGTGTGTGTGTGTGTGTGCCCCCACGTGTGTGTGTTCATTCCAGCCCCAGCAGCCACACACAAACACGCAAACCTTGGTCTTTTTCTGTTGAAGTTAACTTTAGACATTGCATACATCTGTGGGATGCAACCCCTATCCCGTTGTGTCAGAGTTCTAAAATCCTGGACAATTTAAACATCCATCCATGTGACTCTAATAATAGCTACGAAAATAAACATGCAGAGAAAACGGGCAGAAAGACAAGAGAGGATAAAAGAGGAGGGGAGCAGGCAGAAAGACAAAAGCTTCTTTCTCAGATCTATAAATACCTCCAAAGCCATCAGATTAGCAACTTGCTTCAATCAGGACCGCTCTATCAAGGCAATCAAATGCAGGCTGCTTCATATGCAAGGGCAAAAATAAGCACGGCATGAGCAGCAGTGAAGAACACGTGTGTAGGTGAAAGTGCTTTCTTCACCTCATCAGAAGAGCTTCACACTAGATTTATGTCAATGTGTCAGCTGTGGACCTGCCACCCTATCTGTCTGACTCGAGGTCATGACATGAAAGGATCAGCTAGGCCAAGAGATAACGGTGAACAGTATTAGAGAATCATTGTGGATAAAGCTTGATAATTGACCACAATAAAGTTTCTGTGGTACGAGTTTCTTTTTTGTGACAGTTTGATTAACACCAAAATATATATAATAAAATAAATGTGATAAAAACACAAAACCACCATGAGTCTTAATTCCCAGCAAAGCAATAGAAAACTACATAAAGGGCACAGGTCTCCACCAGGCAGGTTGAACTCTGCATAAGTTCTGAGATTGCAGGTTGCTTTGTTCATAATTGAACTATTTCTAATTGTCTCCACCAGGCCGAAGGCATGGGGAGAGAGTATGTTTTGCACTCTGTCCGTGTTTGTGTGATTGTGTGTGTGATTGTGTCCGTCCGTCTGTTACCAGCTAATCTCTGGCACCGTTACCCGGTCATTTTTGGATATTACTCCTCCATATTTTGTCCAAAAATCGTTACACAATATCTCTATAGTCATGTGCTCTACACAGATCTATCCGATATTTCATATTCCATCCTGATTGGCTAACATTGGCTTTCAAAGTTTACAGGATTGGCCCGTTTTGAACAAAAAGCCTCAAATCATGAACGCAGCGTGCAATTTACGAGAAATCTTTCACCCTTTTCACATTGCCATCAAAGGCGTAAGAAGAAATGGCACTCTTTTCACATTGGCTTATTATAGCGCCACCAGGAGGCCACAACCTGACCTGCCCTGGTGGAGACCTGTGCCCTGAGGGGCACGTTTTCTAGTTTAGTACTATTTATATCATGTTATGACTTTATTTACTTGTATACTACTACTACTTGTATACTGTATACTGTACTGTATAATGGGATGTAACAATAAAGATCTGTAAGATACACTGGGAGGAGATCCGGGGCAGACCAAGGCGCAGTTGGAGGAAACACATCGACTCACTGGCCTTGGAACGCCTCGCAACTAATGTTGCTCTGGAACACTGGTGGAGCTGTTGCCCCCGCGACCCGACTACGGCTAAACAGTTGAAGATGGATGGATGGAAGATACAGTGGAAGATGATTTTCAGTTCAGAAAAGTAAACAATGATGACCTGATCTGAACTCACCAACTTACAAGTGCAAGTCATGCACTATTCCAAACCAGTGAATAGATGCTACATACTAGTGGTGTTGACAACACTTTCATTTTCTGTTCATTGACCTTCACTGTTGAAACAAAGTTAAAACATTTTCTTTAAAAAGTAGCTCACTCAGGGCTGTCCCTGTATCTTTTTAGCTTCACTCCCACACACAACACTAGGCAAAACATCCACAAACAGCCAGCGGCTGAAACATTTGAATACTGAAATCATTGTTTGAATAATAGCAACCTGTTAAATGACCATCCGAATATTTGGGGCCAGCCAGCCCTACTCAACACACCAGTAACATTACAATGACATAGTGAGTGGGAATGATGATGGCAAAATAACAATGGCTTTTTATAACCACAGCTGTTAATTGAAATGACTATTTGCAGTAGGGAAGCTGGTGTGTAGGAGGGATGGAGAGGTATTTCAATGAGCAGCACTAAATGTACTGTATTTTAGTGTGCGTCCGGTTCACCTGAAGACACAATTGCACAAATCTAATTTAAACACATGCCAATTGTAAAATAAGCCTAGCAGACAGCCAGGTGCTCAAACATAAACAAAAAGCAAAAACCTTTCATATCAACATGGAAACACTTTCACCATGCCAGCCTTCCTCAACTACTCCTCACAAAAGACACTTCCGTGCCAGCCTGCCAGGCCCATGCACAGTGCACAATTTAGGCATTTAGCAGACGCTCTTAATCCAGAGCGATTTACATTAAGCAATAACAAAAGCATGGCATACATCACATATATAAAAAAAAGTAGTTATCATTCATGAATCATGCATAAACTAAGAACGTAACAGTGGAGTATCTATGTAAACTATACATACTATACTATATAATATATATTATACATGTGTACTATAAAGTGCTATGACTACATAAAATGCAATTCTAGAGCTGTCTACGTAACAAGCTATAAGTCTGTTTAAAATACTATCCAAGTCTACATAATGTGCTATCTAAGGGGCTAGGCTAGGGCAAGTGCTACGGGCCATGGTGGAGTCTGAAGAGGTGGGTTTTCAGACTACGGCAGAAGATTGGGAGTGAGGCTGCAGTGCTGACTGTGATGGGAAGTGCATTCCATAGTTTTGGAGCCAGAAGGGAGACGCAGCCTGCCAGGCCCATGCACAGTGCACACACACTACTTCCCATCTTCTCAATTTCGATATCAAAGCCTTAATTAAGCCTATGCAATAAGAAGGATTGGCACAGAAATTATCCTGTCATATAGGCCTACAACAAAAACGACATTGTAACATTAGACATGGCAGTTTGCACATGGCACATGTCTAAGGATTGGACTTTTTGTTACCTGACAAAGACCCATAGGGGGTCGAAATGTTGGCATCCTTATATCTAAATAGAAATTCCTGTGGGAGCTGCAAAACAGTGTGCGGACTACATCTCCTTCTACTTTAAATACCAAGCCATGCTAAAGTTCTCATGTACATCTTAGCCGATATCAATATAGTATTAGCGACTGTGGCTCAGGAGGTAGAGCAGGTCGTCCAATGATCCATGGGTCGGCGGTTCGAATCCCGGCTCCTCCTGTCTACATGTCGAAGTGTCCTTGGGCAAGACACTGAACCCCAAATTGCTCCCGATGTGCTGGTTGGTACCTTGCATGGCTTCCGCTGCAATCGGTGTATGAATGTGTGTGTGAATGGGTGAATGTAATGCACAATCTATGTAAAGCGCCTTGGATAAAGGCGCTATATAAATGCACCATTTACCATTTACCATTTATATAATCATTACATTAATCAATCATCATAAATTGCCCCATGATAACATCCAGGCAGTGAAGTCGGAAAGTCCCTGCTTGAAATGTATGGACTTGGGCCCTGTATTGATAAGATCACTATTTACTGTAAATATACTGTACAGTACACGCCCCCCCCACACACACAAATCAATCACAGCCCAAAGCATTTATACCTAATGAATAGCAATATCTTATCCAAATATATCAACGTATTGTACTGGATTGCACTAGACAAGCTTCAGCTACTGCAGTGCTATGTGGATGAAAGTGGTAAGAATTGTGTTTGGCTGATTCTCCCAGCGCTGTGTGACCTAAGGTCCCGAGGGAGACACTGTATCCTGTAATAATAGCCTTGCTGTCATATTGAGTGGATAAAACAGGCTCCCCTGCAATTAACCTCCGAAGCCTTATGGAAATTCGAGAAGCTTTTATGGGGACAGTCACCGTTGAGCCCATTCATTCAGTCGATAAGAAAATGACTGTTCAAACACACTTCTCCAGAGTTCAGGCTGACTGTTGGTAGATGATGGTAGGGGGCGTGTAGTGACTGTCATACACACACACATGCTTGAGTGAACAATGAACATTACAGGGGGTTCATTAGATCCATTCATGTTGTTTTGGTTACATTTGGGTCAGTGAAAAGACATGGGCACATTGCTCCAAATCTACCATGCCCCCTCCCCTGCCCACTACAGAGATGAGAGTGTGCACTTGTCAAAATAGCAAGGCCCCTCCCCCATCTAAAGGGTCGTGACCCAAAGGACAAAGTTGAAGCCTCTCAAAAGACCACTTCGCTCAATTTTCCACCCCACTTCCGAATCCAAAGTGCATGGGGTTCAACCACCAAGTACATACATCCTCAGAATTAACAGTACCGTTAATATTAGACAGCCTCCCAGAATTAGCCTCCCAGAAGAACACATATGATCGTAATTCTTCACTTTATAGTTACAGCAACTTCACACACACACTACCCAAAGGCTAGCCCCATATGTGCCCTCTCCCTACGCTCATTCTGTAGCTCCGAGAACAGAATGATCGTAGGGAGAGGGCACATATGGGGCTACCCAAAGGCTTACTTTTTACTACTAGTACTAGTGCAAGTTCCGTAGAGCCCCTCTGGCTCTGAACAGTAGACGCTGCGGACGTCAGTTGGTTAGCGATAAACGCGTTGACGTTAGCGATCAAGCTAAACGTGTTGATGTGTGTCTGCGCCGCGGAGAGGGGCGATCGATCAGATTAGGATCTTAATCTCATAGACTGGATCAACTCAACGGCGTTCCGACACACTAGGCAAGGCTACGACCATTTGGTCGTCATGCAAGCCTTGGGGGAGTCTCAAGGCCGCCTGAGAGGCACAACATGCACTTGAAATCAACGTGTTTTTAAACGCCATACCTTTCGGCGGTAGGCCTTGTGGGGTACTCCTCCGGGTGCTCCTGGCACTGCTGCACACTCTGTTTCCCTGATATTCTACACCATTTCTGGATGATTGTGTTGTGGTTGGTGGATTTTTTATTTATCCGACAGTCTTGGAATGAACCAGCTACAGTGGCGGAGCAGGGGTGAGAGAGAAACCCGTGACTCACGTGACCGCCCTCGTCCAATGGCCGGAGGAATTGCGGTATTTGACCCCGCCCCCGTCTCATCGGACCCCCGCCCCGCCCCGCCCCTCTCCATCCTCTGTCAAATCCCAGCTAACTGTCATGATCTCCATAGTAACAAAATTGTTTGCTCAATTGTGTGTGTGTGTGTGTGTGTGTGTGTGTGTGTGTGTGTGTGTGTGTGTGTGTGTGTGTGTGTGTGTGTGTGTGTGTGTGTGTGTGTGTGTGTGTGTGTGTGTGTGTGTGTGTGTGTGTGTGTGTGATTATTATCTATAAGCATA
Organism: Electrona antarctica; assembly: GCF_951216825.1. NCBI lineage: Eukaryota > Metazoa > Chordata > Actinopteri > Myctophiformes > Myctophidae > Electrona > Electrona antarctica. The sequence goes on along the minus strand of NC_136790.1, from coordinate 23,058,575 downwards.
TGTTATAGCATTATATCTTTTTTTTACTTCAATACTGAATATGAATGTACAATATGAAGGTACATTGGGTTACCCAACACCCATCATAACATGGACAGCAATAGTGTTTCACGGTCACGGAACCCCTTTGTGTTGTGTGCAATATGAGGAGGAACTTGGAATTGTATTCCTGCAAACACTGAATAATTGATCAGAATATGACTTACCGTATTTGGTTGGCCCACTAGTTAATTATCTGGTATTTAATAGCTCCCCCGATACCTTCATCTATCAGCGTGGACATGGTATTAGTCCAGAAAACTCAACTTTATTCCCCAGTGGCCTGTGATATGGCCTTGCAGCCAGCCAGGCTACATGTCAAATCACCGGTGCATCAAGCTCTACAGCACTATAAACGCACCTTAACATTATTGTACACAATATCATGAGCAAAATGAAATATGGTGTCATGTGTGTATAATACATGAGAAAAGTAGGATATAGGCCTACTGGAATATTTATGAACGCCCTTTTCAGTTTTGATGATCCACAGGTTTACGAAAACCTGCAGGAGCGGTGTGTTCTGGTGTCTGTTCTCTGTCATTGCTCAAAGTGCCTCTCTTTTCCTAGTCGACAGAGTTGCCAAATGCTTGTTTCAGCCAAGAACACTGAATGTTGAATATGCAAATGCATCCCAGACCCAGACACTCAGATACAGACAATCAAGATTTATTAAGATAGGCCTGTTTTATTTGTCCAAGAAATAAAAGATTAATCAAATCTAGCTTTAATTACAAGTTAAATAGTTAATGCTGACGTTAGAGCTAGAATCCGTAAAGCCCGTGCATCATTCGTCCTATTACGGAACATCTGGAGTTCCAAAGAACTGACTTCCAACACCAAAGTTAGGTTCTTCAACACCAACATCAAAGCGGTCCTCCTATACGGAGCAGAAACATGGAGAACTACAGCTGCCACCATCAAGAAGGTGCAGGTCTTCATCAACAGCTGCCTGCGGAAGATCCTCCATATCCGATGGCCAGAGACCATCAGTAATAATGAACTCTGGCAGAGAACAAACCAGCTTCCAGCGGAAGAAGAAATAAGGAAACGCAGATGGCGATGGATAGGCCACACCCTTCGAAAGCCTGCAAGTAAGACAAGCCCTAACATGGAACCCACAGGGCAAGCGGAAAAGGGGTCGCCCTAGAAACACCTGGCGCAGAGACCTGGAGGCGGACATCAAGACCATGAAGACGACCTGGAACCAACTGGAGAGAACAGCTCAAGACAGAGATGCCTGGAGATCGCTTGTTGACGGCCTATGCCCCAGAAGGGGCAGAAGGCGTAAGTAAGTAATAGGCCGTGAGCCAGGACCCCAAATCTGGGGTCATCTGTACCGATGGGGTGAATAAGTCTCATAGTGATTTTTGGGAAGGTATACATCCCTAGTGCTAGGAAAAATGTGATAGCATTGCATCTGTGGTAGCTTTCTGTGTGTTATCACTCCATTTATAACCACATGCCAAAACTCCATTTTCAAAATCCGAATGGAGCATTCTACTTCAAACTGATGGGTTCCTATTATTGATCATATATCTTTGAAGAATGGTTGGGATACAGCTCAGACTATATATTTCTCTGAAAAGTTGTTAAAATTAGCACATCTAGAAATGTTATCTATTACAGGAGAGACAACATATAGGGACTATATATTACATGAGACGTACTTCTGTTTTCATGAAAGATGCAGCACAAAGGTTCCCTCTGTAAATAACTGTAAATATTTAAAACCATCTTAGAACATAAATTCTAATGAAATGTTTTATGAAATTCAATAAACTAAATATAGTGTAAGTGTACAGTGTAAGTAATGCATAAGATAACTTTCCGTTCACCATTACATCACCTTTTAGTCCATTTGACACTTCTATCTGTTCAATACCAAACCTAGCTGTTTCATATTACGTTTTTGTTGTTGATTTGTATTTGGGGACAATTTTAGCTTGGTTGCCCAAACTTTGGTAATTGGCATAATCAAAAAAGGCCTTTATATCAGGTCAATCTCACATGTTAAAGGTCTGGTCAATGAAACAGAAACAACTATTTCTATTTCTATAACAACTTATACTTATACATTTGTAATAATAGCATAAGAAAATATGATAATATTTATCTTTTGCAACTACATTCAATATCTGTAAGCTTCAACTCATAATCAGGAACATAAAATCAACCCACCACATCCCCCTAGCCCTCCTGATTGGCAGCAATATCTTACCCAAATCCTGATCTACCTCATCGTCTCTTTATTATCAACATCACTTCTCATTTGTAGCTTCAACATCTCATCAGGTGTCAGGTCACCCTTAGCAAAATGTGGATCTCCCATCCAAATTGTGTGACATCACCTGAACTTTCAAATTGAGCTTGGTGGTCTGCCACATTCCACTTGTATATGAGTACAACTGTCGTGGTACAACAGCAGCAACAGATTGTTACATTGTGACACCCAACTCACCCAGCACATCAGGGTAGTCTGGGAAGTTCCCTGCCAGCAAAGTATTTTGTGCTCTGATCTTGCCTTTGCACATGGATATGAGGTTGCACAGGACTGTCCCATTGAAGGTCGTTAATGTCAAGGCAATTATGTTTATGCACTGTCAAATAGGTCTACATCTATTCTATGGTAACATATAGCTGTATAGTCATATTATCCTGCTCATTACTGTGCACAAATGTATACATCTTTGTGTTTGAGCACAAATGCATTTTGAGAACCCCCACATTTTCAGTAAAGCGTGCACGCTGTGCGGCCCCCCACACACCATCATTCTACAGTTCAATCTAGTTGAATACCCCTGCTGTAGGTTACAACAACAAACAGCTGCATATCAATGGTAAGGTGAATACTGTGCATGTCAACCAGTGACCATACTGTATCTGCTGCATGCTTGGACACACCTGCTTATGAGACAGACATTGACCTGACCTTTAGCACATAAGATTGACCTACTTATAAGAAATTTATTTTATGTGACAGTTATTCTGTTCATTTTGTAATTGTAATGTTTTTACATAATGCAGTACAATAGAACATCACTTTGGGTGTGGTATGGACACCATTTTGGATTTGGCAATACATAATTAACTAGTGATGGGAGATTAATCGGCAAACACATCGGTATCGGACGATTTGAGTTGTTTTTAGATTAATCGGTTTGATTAATCAGACCGATTACGTTTTTCAATAAACTTTTCCCTACTCCTTTTTCGAACATAGTAACTGCGAGAGTGAGGTCTAGCCAACACCAACTCGGGATTCCTGGATCGCTGCCCTCCACAATGTCCTATCCAACATCAGGTTATTGAGCTCTGCAGTGTTGTTAGCCAAGCTGTTGCGCCGCAGCACGTCTACATAGGTGGTACGCTTCTTTCCCCCCCTTGGCTTTGCCCTGGGTTTGGCTCCCATAGTCAATTTACTTGCCTCAAGTTCTGGGTACCTGACGCAGTGCCCTGCCAGCCTCATCCTTCTCTCTCTGACTTTGTCCGTGACCCGTGGTAGGTCCCCATAGAAGAGGTCCACATTTCTGATGTGACACCTAGTGCCATTCGTAGCATTCTTGTGTAGACTCCATCCAGGGATTTTTCCTGTTGTACTGTGAGGGTCCATGTCTCGACAGTATCTATGAACAGCCGCCTCTTAAGGTCTTCTCCCATGTCTGATTTCCACACTCTCCTCATCCCGTGCAAGGCTTTCCAGGCAAGTGCTCTCCGAACTTTCAGATCCTTTTCAGTTGAGGCAGTCCAGGCCCCGAGGTACTTGAAGTCCTCGACTCGCTCGAGCACCGTCCCGTCTGCAGTGGCAATGGTTTTGTCCTCTGTGTTGACTGTCATTACCTTTGTTTTCTTGGTATTGAGCTTGAGGCCGAACTCTATCATCTGGACCAACTTTTCTGGAACTCCGTAGGCACGTAGAATACTCATGAGTTTCCCCCGGTGGATGGTGTCGAAAGCCTTTTGGAGTCAATGAATGTGATCACCGCTGACAGGTTGCGCTCCCATACCCCTTCCAATATCCTCCTCAGTGCCAGTATCTGCCCGACTTTCGAACATAAACATAAGTTAAGGATTATGAAAGATCATTATTATTATTATTTTTGGACGTTTATTTCCTTTGTCTTTTCTCATTTATATTTTAACATGTTTGGAATAAATAAAAAAAATTAAATAATGAAATTAATAAATCGGTCTGTCTTTACAGATAAACAAGCCCAAAGTAACAGTTTGAACAGATCTACAAGCTCACAATATTATAAAGGTATTTAAGTTAGATGTGACTTGCCTAAGCCTACAGTGCAGACACCCTGTTACATGTATTTTTCAGAATAGACAAAATTATAATCTTTCAATACAGAATGAGATCGACATTGGTAATATTGGTTATCGGCCATAACAGCAATTAATTATATCGGATATCGATATCGCCCAAAATGTCTCATCGGCACATCCCTATAATTAACTGATCACTTTCACTGATTCAGCCACATTCCTTTAGTCCTAAACCCCCAAATAATGATGTTATAGCCATTTTAAGCTCCTGGCAGCCATATTGGACGCCATCTTGAAAATGACGCCTTTCCAGAACATATATTTTCCTATATTTTCAGTATATTCTTAAGCATGCCTAGAGGTACCAGAACCAATTGGAAAAACCTTTTCTATCATTTTTGGGGGGTGTATTACTATTTTTTTTCCCATATTGATCCATGCAATTTTCGCCTAGTGTTATAAAATAAAATGCATGATAGCACTCATAAAGCTACCACGGGTGCAATGCTATCACATATTTTCTAACTCTAGACATGTATACCTTCACAAAAATCACTATGAGCCTTATTCAGCCAGATGGTACAGACCAACCCCCCTGGCTCACGGACTATAAGTAAGTAAGTAAATAGTTAAAATGATAAAAGTTCATCCATAGTGTATTTCATTTTCTCAGATGGTTTTGTCTTATAAAACCATATGAGAAAATCTTGTGGTTAGCCTTTTCTAAAAATTGTCTTCCTTGCCTGCCAAAGACAAGACATTCAGAGCTATAGCTCCACTGCACCACAAGGGGGCATTACACTCCAGTGAACGCTACAGGTCAGAATTCTGTCAGTCAACGAGGAAGCCAATACATCCCTGTATTGTGATGTGAATGATGTATTGCATTACACAGTAGCTGGGGTTGGTTGGGCTTGCCGTGCTGAGACAGCTTGTAAACGACCCAAAGCCTGTCTGGTCTCACGTGGTATGAGACAATAGGTTAGGGAAGAGGACTAACAAACCGACCCCAAACAATCCTGAACTCAGAAATGGGGGAAGGTTGGGCTTGGGGCCAGCAACCCCAAACCGTAAAAACCCACATATGCTACAGAAACGTTGAATACAGAAAGGAACTGTAGTCAACAGCCTATGCTCCATGAAAAGGAGCGAAGTAAGTAAGTAAGTAAGTACGTTGTAAGTAAGTATTGTGAAATGTGAATGATGATGCAGGCTGGACAAAAACATTGTTTGTGTTTATTGTCTTGTTTGTTGCAGGTGAGATATCATGAAGTGGGTTAACTTGCATGCGTTAGACACGGGAAGTAGTGTATATAATCAAGGGGTATTTTGATAGTGGAAAAGTTGGCTCTACTGTGTCTCCACTCTCCACAATGTTTGGTGTAGTAATGTGACTCCTGCTAGCTTAGCAGCTAAAAGCTAACATAGTGACTGCAGAGGCCCCAAGCTGCTACAGTGTGACTCTATGATTTTATTAATGCAATTATCCCAAACCACGATAATAGTAATAGCCTATGCTATTTTGGAAACAGAACTATTTGGTGTCATGTATTTTTTCGAGGGGCGCTAGCCCCTCCTATATACAGCTTTTGACCCCACACGTCTCAATATTTGCCATTGATAATGAAAGGAGAAATTAGGTAAAATGTCCGCCAAATATTACGTAAATTTGTGGCAACAGGCATTCTAGTTGGCCAGTATGAGATGATGCATGATGATGTACATAATATCACACAGGTGTGATTTATTTTAATGTCAAGTCACAGTCTAGCGACAAAGCCAATATAGAATGATGATGCAGGCTTGACAAAAACATCTTGTGTCCCGTAAAATGAACCAATCAAACCACACTGATAGTCACTAGTAATTTATTTTAGTGAAGTTAATTGAAGTGTGTAACATACAGATCTTCCATTATATAATGATAATAGGCCTATAACAAGAAAATGTCAATTTCTTCTTTTCTTTTCTTTTCTTTTCTTTTCTTTTCTTTTCTTTTCTTTTCTCAAAACTTCCAGACAGATGTAGGCCTATATAGTCTATTGGAAATTCCATGAACCCAGAAGTGGTGAGTAGTCTAAACTACTGTATATGTTTCTTTTCCCTTTTTACCTCCTTTATGATGAATTCCTGTTCTGTTCTTTGGCTTTATAGAAGTGTATATTTGTACGTCTCTAAATGTTTTGATGAATTGAACAAGGTAGACCCTCTTGTAAACAAGTGTAATGCTTTATTGAGTCGTCCACTCACAGTTAAGAGTCTTTGTATTGAGTTGTGCTTGAATTGTACTGTAATTCTGCAAACTGTTAATAAATATTTCAATCAATCAATCAAAACTATTATGATAGAAATGTTATCTTGCCTATCACTTGCCCAAAATCATGAAAACCCCCTAGTTTGACACGTCACATGCTACTTAAAGAATGATGATATTTTGTATTAAATATTATTTTGCCTTGTTACAGTACGTGCAACTTTTAGCAAACAAGCTTCATCTCATCTGCTAAGCCTATAGATGACATTTGAATCATAAAAGTTTAGACTACTCAACATGTCTGGGTTGGAAGCTGTGTTATCTTCATTTTGAAGATAACAAAGCCCCCTGCTGGTAGAAAACATCATAAACTTTCATAAAGCAACTCCCATCTAAAAAACAAATGCAACCTCTGCTCCCATGACCTGCCACTTTTTGAGTGGTGCAACCACTCCAAGGAACAGCTATGTCCCTATGTTTAGAGTACCAGCAGGGGGCACTGTTGCACCACTCACTTCAGACCGGTCTGATTTTACTGCTCCTTGTTGGTCCACAGCATTTGGGAAGATGGCTTATATCAGTAGTTCCCAAAGTGGGGTCAGGGGACCCCTAGGGGTCCTTGAGGGACCCTTATGGGTCTGTAACTCTGAGAGTGTACAAATGGAACGAAATGGTTACATTTGTACACTCTCGGAGTTAAATTAACTTTGATTTTCCCCTATGTGCAATATACATTGGGGAGATATAAATGCCATTAAATGCGGGTCCGTAGACTAATGCAGGTCAAACAGGGTTCCTTGAAATTAAAATGGTTGAGAATCACTGCTAGAGCCATACAATTCTTCATATATTTTTCAAATTGGGGGTCTAATAAATTTGGGGGTCCTTGACATGAAAAAGTTTGGGAACCACTGGCTTTTATGGCTTAATTGTAATTGTTCTTTGGCAACACAAAATGTCATGCCAATATAGCCTGTTGAATTGAATTAAACATGTTTACACTCCACAAGATTCCAATGGAAAAAAGCCATAGGCTTTCTTGGGTTTAATACTTCTTGTTGTGAGGAATGAAATCTCTAGAGGCCAGCGTAAACAGTAGGCAACATCCTGAGAGAATTATGTTGATAGATGAGAGGTGGCCTCATTGTGATTTGAATTAACTACTAGACGAACTTGATCCAAATTCTCCAAATAACTTTTCATGGAGCTTGAGGGAAATGGCCTTGAAACCTCATGATGGGTCATCTTTTTTTTCCCAGGACACATAATGACTTCATAGCATTATAGAATCAGGTGATGGAGAAAACAGAGGGGCGGGGGGCTACTGTGAAAAAGTCGATGGACAGTGAGTGTGTGTCTGTGACATAGAGTAGATGGACAGTGAGTGCCTGGCTGGGACTTATCGAGTGACAAACTGGGATGTTGATACATCTTTGATTTCTCTTTGTCTTTTTCTTGTATGCTCTTCTGTTTCAAATGTGATTTTCTTTCCTTTACTTTCATTTAGTTTGAAAAGAGACAGCTAAGGATGGTTGTGTTTCAGTCACTGCTTACTGCCACAGAGAAAACTGCTCTTGTGAAAGGCCCATATGACACTGAGGTGAGTACGGCTATAAATGGTTAGGCGTTGTGGTGAATATTTTCACCATAACTATTTTGTAAATAATATGTATTGTAGACTTCATAGAAATATGACAAACTGGAAACAATAACAGTGTATCTTTTATTTTAATTACATTCTTAAAGCTTACTGGTGTATTCTATATTTAGGTTGCAAAAAATGGGATTCCCATTTGAAAGAGCATGCACAAATATACCCATATGAATTAGTTTTCAGTTTACATTCTTTAATGAGATCAAAGTGACAAGAAGAGAATTCTTTGGTGGTCTTGATAAAAAACAGAAGATGAGCAACAATGCACACAGTGTGTGTTATCAAGCAACGTGACGTCTATGCATATGATAACAAGATTATACGCTTGTCTTGGAAGGACATTAAGTTAATCCCCATATAAATGCTGAATTCCTAATGTTTTCATTTAGGATTAACGTTACGTATGCTCTTCAGAATGACTATAGTATACATTCACTCTTTTGAGTCAATAAATGTTTGACTCTGCAGCGGTTTTGTCACAATGTGCCCCTGACAGGCCTGACACCATGCCCCACCCTTGGAAATTAATATAACATGATGTGTGTGTGTGTGTGTGTGTGTGTGTGTGTGTGCGTGCGCATATGTGTGTTAGAGAGAGAGAGAGAGTGTGCGTGCGTGCGTGCGTGTGCGTGCGCATATGTGTGTTAGAGAGAGAGAGAGAGTGTGCGTGCGTGCGTGCGTGCGTGTGCATATGTGTGTTAGAGAGAGAGAGAGAGTGTGCGTGCGTGCGTGCGTGCGTGTGTGCGTGCGTGCGTGCGTGCGTGCGTGCGTGCGTGCGTGTACACACTTATAATGAAGTAATTTCGCATGAGCCTTCAAACCACATGATGGGATAACATTGCAAGACACAAACATTGTCCACTTACTGGCCACTTAAAAGTGAGCGTACTGTAAATGTTTTGAGCACAGTAGTACATTGTGCAGTGAATCTGTGTCCACGTTTGTAAAGCACTGACACTCAGAACAACAGAACAAGTTGAACTGAAGTCACCCGGAGTGGTGAATCTTTTTAGTGAGAGTACAAACTGACATAGTTAACTAAATGAGATGACGCTGAATGGCATGTTGGAAGGCAGTACTGTGTTTATAGAATAGAATAAAAGGGGAAATTCAGGCTACAGAGGCAGCACAGCAGTGGTCTATACTATATATAGGACAGTGATATGATATAATATCAGACTTTTTTTTGTCAGTTTCCACTGAAATTTGTCTTGCGACCCATGCATCAGCCTTGTATGCAACAACACATATACAGTACACACATTTGACATAACACAGAGAACATAAAATAAAATAAAATCACATACATACATAAAAACATAAAGGCAAGAGGCAATATCCACAGACAAAATACCTCTTCAGTCTGACCTTATTGTATGCTGGAACACCATCTCCTTTCTGAAGGCATACAAAACATGGCTAGTAGCATACGTGGATGTTCAGTTGTTGCAGCAACAGTAAGGACGCCAACTTCTTTCCTAGACTTCAGTCTGATAATCAGGCGACTTCTTCCCTATACTGTAGTGTAAATAATGGGTCATGCATGCTAAAGTGTATTACCATTAATGTCCAACTTCACACCCAACATACTATGCTCAGTTGCAGTTCAGACACTATTATTCCTCTATTGTGCATCAATGAGCAGCACCACTGGAACAGTTTTGGGTTAAATGTTGTTCAAAAACCTCACTAATAGTCTCTCAATAGCCCTCTGTCCTTCCTTACTCACTTTAACAATTCAGTTAAATGAAATGGTTTCCAGATCTGTAACAGGATTAACCACCTGAATCCTAGCTGGATTTGGCATAATAAGTGAATATTTTCAGAAAGTACACAAACATGCTGCTGAAATAGCCTATCTACAAGCTCAGATCGGCTATGTTTGGTTAAGAGATTTGTCAAAACAATCTCACGCCTGTTACCAAATGCGTGACAAGTTTCTACAGGATTTGGTGTGCAGGGAAAAACGGATAGACCCGTGCGGGAATACTGGTCAACAAAGTACTACTGTACGTGTTTACCTATCATGCAGAAGACATCAATCAATGAGGCAGGGTAGACTCTACCCTGCCTCAGATCTCTACCCGGTAGAGAGCATATTACCCATATTTCCCCCAACAATTGCAGATGTTTGAATGTGTGTGTCTGTTTCATGTATTCAGAAAAAATGCACATAAAGTGCACAAAGACCCGCACACCGTCTGCACTTGCAATACGAACTTTATTGGCAACGTTTCGGTCAAAGACCTTCTTCAGGCATCTCTGTGTGTCTGTTTCATGAAATGTAAAATATTATCTTTAGTAAAGGTCACACACAAATCATCACTATGTGGTACACACAAAGCGGGGCATAGGCCTCAATAACCATAAAAAAACACATACAAAATATCTTGTATTGTGATACCACTTGAAATAATATTGTGATATATTGGTTTGATTGATTGATTGATTGATTGAATACTTTATTAACAGTTTGCAAAAATAGGACAAAGGCACAGATTCATACAAAAGGATGCGAAAAGGATAGCCCAAGAAAGTATATGGCTTATTTCCATTGGGGTCCTGACTGTGTATTCAATTCATCTAAAGATATTGTTTTGCCTGACCTGATGTGGAGTGTTATGTTCAAGTTCAAGTCAGTTTATTGTCATGCAAACACATATATGGCTGAATTAAATATTGTACCTCACAGACCAAGGTGGTGCTAACGCAAAAAGACTATATAGTAGCCTATAGAAAAACATAATCTCACAAGCATCATCTTAGAATGCTATAGAGCCTATTTTTCACTAGGGGGCACCATTATGTTACAGATCTAGTAAATTCCACAACAATATTTTCGTCTCACGTTGGACACTCAAGTTCATCACATACTGTAGGCCTACTGTAGATACATCTGTATTCTGCCGTAGGTAATACAATCATCATAGATGCACTTGAACTTCCACTTGACACTTCCACTTCCTAATGACCCTACGATTTTAAAGTCTTTAATTTTGTTTTCTTTAATTTGCATACAATCACCACATTGTAGGTTATTAACTTGTTGCTAAATATGCCAAAGAAAAAAGCCTTAAAATCCACCCGCTAATGTTGAGCTTTCAGGAGCTGTGAATAAAATGCACTAATCTCTTTGTGCTAGTAAAACTGATTAAAATAATTTGATTAGCAAATCCGTCTTGCCGCCTGAAAAACACAGGTTCACAGGGTCCAAGCATTTCATTCAATGGTTATTCAAATTTGAGGTAAACACTCACAGACAGACTGCATCTGGGAGTTCCTTCGGAGGCCGTCATCATTCTGGGGACTCAAAGGTCTTCAAAATAGCTTTTACAGGATCAGGTTAATTGTTCCCATGAAACAATGCAGATTCCTGAGGTCAAACTAGGTATGTGGTTGTTTCCTGGACAGACGTTCTATCTTGTTTACTTTTCATGCTTCAAAGTCACTATAACCACCATCTCCATGACTCTCAGCATTTTCCCTGAATGAAAGGAGCTTGGGAATGGTGAAGTACCGGCAGTGACCTCTGGGATCAAAGTTTGCTTGTTGGTTCAAGAAATCCTGAGTTTTCTTCTCATTGTTACATAGTTCTCCGATGTGTCTCTGTGAATGTTTATGAATAATGTGACAAAAGGATATTTAGTCTAATTCAGCCCCACCAGACATCCCCTCTTATAGAAAGGACTTGGAGATAACAGAGATCCCTTTATTACTATACTAATACTACCACTGCCGCTGCTGCTGCTGCTGCTGCTGCTACTACTACTACTACTACTACTATTACTACTATACTGCTGCTGCTGCTGCTGCTGCTGCTGCTGCTGCTACTACTACTACTATTACTACTATACTGCTGCTGCTGCTGCTGCTGCTGCTGCTGCTATTACTATTACTACTATACTGCTGCTGCTGCTGCTACTACTATTACTATTACTACTATACTGCTGCTGCTGCTGCTGCTACTACTACTACTATTACTACTATACTGCTGCTGCTGCTGCTGCTGCTACTACTACTACTATTACTACTATACTGCTGCTGCTGCTGCTGCTGCTGCTGCTGCTGCTACTACTACTACTATTACTACTATACTGCTGCTGCTGCTGCTGCTGCTGCTGCTGCTATTACTATTACTACTATACTGCTGCTGCTGCTGCTGCTGCTACTACTACTACTATTACTACTATACTGCTGCTGCTGCTGCTGCTGCTGCTGCTGCTGCTGCTACTACTACTACTATTACTACTATACTGCTGCTGCTGCTGCTGCTGCTGCTGCTGCTGCTATTACTATTACTACTATACTGCTGCTGCTGCTGCTGCTGCTGCTGCTGCTGCTACTACTACTACTATTACTACTATACTGCTGCTGCTGCTGCTGCTGCTGCTGCTGCTATTACTATTACTACTATACTGCTGCTGCTGCTGCTGCTGCTACTACTACTACTATTACTACTATACTGCTGCTGCTGCTGCTGCTGCTGCTGCTGCTGCTACTACTACTACTATTACTACTATACTGCTGCTGCTGCTGCTGCTGCTGCTGCTGCTATTACTATTACTACTATACTGCTGCTGCTGCTGCTATTACTATTACTACTATACTACTGCTGCTGCTACTACTACTGCTACTATACTACTACTACTGCTGCTACTATCAGACGCCCTGAGGGAGAGAAGCGACCTCGCCCCCGCCTGGGTGACGGCAGACTGCTGGGCGAGCGCTGGCGCTTTGGCATGGGGGGTCAGATCAACATTTGGAATGAATTATGTACTGGCCATATATGGAGCGTGAGTGTACATGATTTGATGAGGTCAGAATGATCAACATATGGAATGTCAGAACAGGTCAGCTCCATATATGGAGATCTAAGGGTGGCAGTGGGGGCAGTGTCTTGTGTGTACAGGGTTTGATGAGATCTGGCCATATATGGAGCGTGTCTTGAGTGTACAGGGTTTGATGAGGCCAGATCAACATATGGAATGTCAGAACAGGTCAGCTCCATATATGGAGATCTAAGGGTGGCACCGGGGCAGTGTCTTGAGTGTATAGGGTTTGATGAGGGCCCAGGTAGGGCCGGGCCTTAATGTTCGGGCCTGTTGAGAACTCTAGTTTTCGCCAGCTGCCGGGCGCGGCTGCACTAATAACTTCAGGGCGGGCCCGTCTAGAGTTTGAATCTAGAGTCAGTCAAAAGGGAGACATCGAAGTGGAAGGACGGGTGGGGTAGGATCAACATATGGAATGTCAGAACAAAGCTCCAAATATGGAGATCTAAGGGTTTGAGGTTTGAGGTCAGATGTAGAGTTGCTGTCCAATCCAAGGGATCTCCATCCCTGATGATGTCACGTGATGTCACGACTCACGAGGCATGACGATTGACCATATATGGTCATGCCTGGGGTGACCAACCAACTAACCAAACAACTGACTCACTGACTGACTGACTGACTGACTGACTGACGGGATTCACGGGAAATGCACGATTTCATAGTAAATGCGACTTGCTGTCGCAACTAATTCACAGGTAAAGACAGACAGACAAAAATGGAAATAAGCTCTCAAGCTTTACTGTTTTTTTTCTTGCACAAAATAAATGTTTATATAAACATTATGCATTTTTATCAATAAAGATGTCAATCAATCAAACAAACAAACAATGAATAAGACAAACCATAGTAGACAAAGTCCATAGACTTAAGGCACACACGAAAGCCAGACGTAGGGGCTAGCGTGAGTCATGGGTTGCAGCATTCAGGATGGGGAGGAGGGTGGCATTTTTTGGGCCATATGTGCTAACATTTCACTATTATAGTGCCTATACAGATGTGTATAGGACAGACGCGTCAGTGCTTTTGCAGGTGCACTCTTTAGAGGACCCTCAACAATTTGGGTTGATGGGATGGTGCATTTGTGATATTGTGAATGCATATAGGCCCCGTCCACAATCTTTGAAGCTAGCTAGTTACGGGCCAAGACAAAAGAAGAAGAAGAAAGACTGAATTCCCAACTGGCTTTTACTTCCCGTATCTGCGTGACGTAGGTGGCCACCTCTTTTAGGAAACCGGAAGCAAGGAGAAAATCTACTTTGAAGACCTTTCTTTGTCCCAGCAACACACTCTTGTGAGATCTAGCACCAGTAAACATAGGACATGTATCTGCTGTCAGGCGGGGCCCCCTAGGAGACAATTTGTGTACCATTTCACCCTTATTGGAAAAGCCTGGGTTGGGCTATCTTCCTAAAATAAGAATCTTTGGTTTCAGGCTAACTGAATGGATTATCAAAACCCTATTTGATGGTTATTGTCACATGACATGACTCGTGAGTCATGACTTCATTTGTACCTAAGTTGGTGAGAGGACCATGTCTCTGCAATTTGTAGCATTTGTGGCACCTCTATGGATTTAAAGGAGCATTCAGTGATTTGGGTGATTTGGTAAACCCCCCGGTCCGCCCCGCTAACAAGATGTGCACATGCACACACTACAGTGAGTTGACACGCAACAGGCCAACGGCACACACACTAAGGCCCGCCCCCGCTCGATCATGATTGGCGGAAGGCCCCTCTCTATCCTGATTGGATGAAGGCTTTGACACCTAGCCAAAAACGAAACCTAATGTATTTTTGACCCCCAGGGGTTAACTGGGGACAGGGAGGAACTCCTTATATGGAGTTCCTCCCCTTTATTATTTCCACACAACAGCTCTAAGGTATATTAATGACATAGTAAAATGTTGAAAATGAGTGGTATTCCCCTTTAAGTGAATTTGCATTAGGCCCCTAATTGTGTTATTCACATTTTGAGAAATGATGCTTAAAATAGCGGCATGAGGGTGGCACAAAAGGAAAGGCTTTAAAAAGTAGGGTTCATCGTCCAGGGAGCATGAATGCATGGCATTTCTCCCATTATATTTCAAGATATCTTCAAGGGGCCCTATTATGCGTGTCTTAAGTACCAGGTCTTATGACTTAACTTAAGACCTGGAGGCGTGATCAATGCCATTTGGCTATTCTGAGTGGCCAAACAGCATTGACCACGCCTCCAGGTCTTAAGTTAAGTCATAAGACCTGGTACTTAAGACACGCATAATAGGGCCCAACTTGTGTGCAAGAGAAAATGTTCAGGGGTCATGATAATCAGTATAGGGCACATCTTCCGGCAGAATTCCATAGAAATCCTGTGAGTAATTTTCTAGATAGCCTATCTTGTTTGGGGATGAAGTGTTGGACAGACATTGCCATCCTTTTCCACATCAAAGCAGCGGAAGAGCCCTGTCACCCAAACCCAAACCTGAGGCTCTCAGGTTTCACACTGGCTCAAATGCTTGAACCCATCTGCACACAGAGTGGTTTAATTGCATAGACATCGTTTCTGAATAGTGGATCTTTGTGTGTGTGTGTGTGTGTGTGTGTGTGTGTGTGTGTGTGTGTGTGTGTGTGTGTGTGTGTGTGTGTGTGTGTGTGTGTGTGTGTGTGTGTGTGTGTGTGTGTGTGTGTGTGTGTGTGTGTGTGTGTGTGTGTGTGCGTGCGTGCGTGTGTGACCCACTTTTGTGGGTGTGTATCGTAGCGAGAGGTTAATCTGAGAAGACTTCACAGGAGCCATAGCTGTTGTGTGAGGGAAATGAGCCCATCACTGCTGGGTAGTGGTTTGAACATTTCTGACTTTTTTGCGTGTGTGTGTGTGTGTGTGTGTGTGTGTGTGTGTGTGTGTGTGTGTGTGTGTGTGTGTGTGTGTGTGTGTGTGTGTGTGTGTGTGTGTGTGTGTGTGTGTGTGTGTGTGTGTGTGTGTGTGTGTGTGTGTGTGTGTGTGTGTGTGTGAAATATATGCTAAAAACAAATAGAAATTAAACAAATATATTGTTTGTTTTTTTACCATCTGAGATTGATCACTATCTCCAAAATACAAACAGTTCTTACTGTAATATTTCTAAAAATATCTAGAAAACAATGACTACAACCTCTGCTTGGCATGCATCCATTCTTACAAACCTTCATTACTTTCACTTTTTGAGAATAGTTGTCATATTGGACTGACATCCCTTCCTTTTCAAAGGCTGTTATTGGAAGTTCGCCATGTAGGCACGCGCTGTATGCAGCGTGTCTACAGGCACGCACACATTTCTGACACCAGTATGTGTGGGCACATGATCATCGGGGAATTGGACCACAAGTGGCTTGTGAGCTGAAACGAGAGTTGTGGTGAGAGAGTGGTAAAGTTGGGCTACTCGCTTGCTGTCTGTGAGTCAGAGTGGAAAAATGAGTGTGTGAACACGGATGAGACACTGTGCACGTCTACCATAGAGAGAGAGAGAGAGAGAGAGAGAGAGAGAGAGAGAGAGAGAGAGAGAGAGAGAAATCTTGACTAGGTACAGACGAGCACAGTCTTGTGATCGAGAAAGGCTGTCATAGGCAGACCTGGCTCCCTTGAGAAGAGAGACTATGCACTCACTGCGCACAAAATTAAGTGGAAACTGAGCTACACTCCCTAACCGCCTGTCCACTGTACCAATTAAGACATGAGAGACACATACTTCCCAAAGATTACAAGGAGAGTTTGAAAGTATGACTAATGACAAAAAATCTCCCATATCTGCTGTGCAAAGTACAATGTACATACGCAGCAGCAAGATTTGTGAGATGCTGTGATAGTAGAAGGATATCAAATGGAACCTTAAAGACTAATCCTCATGTGTATTCCTGGACTGTCTGCATCGAGTGACCAGAGTACATAGAAATTGATTTATTGGATATACTGTATCTGATAATAGGTTCTTAGTTTACCTATGATCATAGATTACTATTTTACACTGTACATTTAGACACTTGTACTCTGTACACTGTACTAACCCCATTTTAACCCCAGAAAGAAATCGCTGTGTTTCATCACTACCATTGACGCATATATGTGTCAATTCAAAGCCACTCGTAATCTGCCATTGGCGCTTATATGCGTCAATTAATCTCAGGCAGTCTTAAAAACAACAGGATGTTTGCCTTGCAGCTCACAATGACGACAAGAGACTGTACCAGGGCCCATAATTCTACTGATTCAGACATCTGAGAAAAGATGTTCTTATAGTTCAAACAACTTTAGTTAATTAGCAACCCCATTCCCCATACCATGGTGGCACTGGTGACAAAAGCTTAGTACTTAAAAGGAATGCCAATGGACTAGCAACACTGAACTGTACAAAAAGCACTTCAAAACAAGAGAGCACGTTTATGTATCCTGTCAAGCCTCACCTCTTGGCATCAACACACCCGTGCACATGAGCATGCCTCTCTGCTTCCCTCATTTGGCCTGGCTTCCAGGCTTCCAGAGATGCTCCAGTGGATTTTTGCAAACACTCCTGCATGGCTCTAATGGCATTTGACAGCGTGTTTTCTCTATTTTGCACGCTTTCAGTATGTGGGAGCAATGAGATTGGCGTTTTTCTAATTGGACATAATGAATAAGGGTTAGGGATTTGGAGGGCCCACATCCCAAACAGTTGGGTTCTGTGTTTTAGCCTATACCCTACTGACCCTTCCTCCTTGCCAAAGGACATAGTCCACGTGTTAAATGCCTCAACAACACAAGATTACTGGAGCTGTGTCACGTGCTAGTTTTGGAGGAGCACCATTTTTGTACGCCTTTCACCTGCCTCCTGATGTGGGATATGGCTCAAAAGCTTCTGGCTGGATTTCCATGGAACACCAGATGGCTCCTACTCATTTTGTTCCTATCGTAACTATAAGGCCAAAAATTGCACATATTGTATCTGAAAAGCTCAACTCCAAAGTATACTCATTCAGCCGAACGTCAGCATTTTCGTCCATCGAAGAAGTTGTCTGGACTCACTAGTTGATCATGTTGAATTGGACCCAGACCGTTGACTGCCCTCAGCCTAGTTCAAGCCAATCAGTGTAATGTTGAATTTTAAGTAGGTGAAGTGGCGTCGGTCGGCGCTAAAACACTATACTATTTATTTTCAATTTCCACAGTCGTTCATTATTGTCCCCAGCAATTGAATCGAATGAGGAGCTGACCCATCCTGTGTGTGTTCTTTTTTAAAGGGATAATAACTGGCGAATGTGTGTCACACAGTCAGAACCCCCCGCTGTTGTCTGCCTATCATCATGTAGGTGAATTTGAGCTTAATGGTCACGTTCGTTGCCATGAAACTTTATTCACTCAACAATTAACCCTATCAATTTTGGTGACCTCATGGCCTTTCCTATAGTACCACACCTTCTTAGACCAAACTTGCACTTAGGTTATCTCAAAATGTAAATACCGCAGACAGATTGCCATCATTGCCATGAAAGTTGTTGAGCGCATTTATGCTTCATGGTGTATGAACCTTAACTCTTTGAGTGACCCCATGACCTATCGTCTTAGCCCATCCCGGGGTTAAAATATCAACCTTTCACACGAGATATCATGTTTGCAGTATGAGCCCTACTAACTCTGGTGACCCTGTGGCTTTTCTACTAACCTCTAACCTTTCTGACAATTTCCAGTTGGGTGTAAGATGTAACACGGACATCTGTGTGTGTGTGTGTGTGTGTGTGTGTGTGTGTGTGTGTGTGTGTGTGTGTGTGTGTGTGTGTGTGTGTGTGTGTGTGTGTGTGTGTGTGTGTGTGTGTGTGTGTGTGTGTGGGTGCGTGCGTGCGTGCGTGCGTGCATGCGTGCGTGCGTGCGTGCGTGAATGAGTGATTGTGCAATCTCGCAAACTGCTGGACCTTACTTCTTGTGCACACAGGCTGCAGCACTGCACTAGGCAGACAAGCTTTCAGTTAAAAGCGAGAGAAAGAGAGAGAAAGAGCTAGTTTTCAGTTAAGAGAGAGAGGGAGAGATAGAGGGTGATGGCCAATGGGACCCTCTGTCTACACCAGTAAAGTCCTGTGTGATAGAGAACTAAACACTAAATATGTGTCAAGGTGAACTACAGCTGACGTAACTAGGCTACAACTAAACATTTTTGTAACCAAATAAGCCTGTAGATAGTTACTGTAACATTACGTGGACAAGGTGGGCAACATATGGAACGTTAATGCAGTGAACATTAATTACGTAGTGTTTAATAACGAGGTCAGCAGTCAGCAGCTGCAGCGCACATGATCCATGAAAACCCGATGTTTCATAAATATTCCCTCACAGTATCCCATCCTCGTATCAACATTAAACAAAGGCAAAGTTAAATAAAGTTGGATAGCTGATGCGGACCCAAACATATGTGTTTAGTTTCGCCATTTTCATATTTAAATGTTATGATTAAAGGCTCCATCGTGTATCAGTTTGTGCGCATCGCCACTGTGGAATGAAATCAATACTCGTCGATACTCATCGAGTCATTGAGAGTCATTGAGCTCGAGTCCGAGTTGAGTCTGGAGTCTTTGGGGGTCGAGTCTAGAGTCCCATTTACATGTACATGTCTCACCAGGTTCAGTCGGTACTCTGAGAACTTGATAATGGACTGGTGAATGGACTGGTGACCACAGACATACTGGATCTTCAGATCATCTCTGGCAAGTTGGCTAGTGGTGCCCTGGAAGAAGTGACAGTTCGGTCTTGTGAGAGAGACCAGTCTAGAGAATGCAGGGCGTTCTGGTCCGAGAGTATCCACTGCTAATAGCAGGTCCAGTGACGCCTTATACAGTATGTGATCAAGGGGATTGTTGATGCGGGGCAGCCTGCAAGAGTATTTATTTGTTACAGTGTTTAGGAAGTAATCCACACAGAAACGCCAGTTGTTCTTTTTGTGCAACAGGACGACAGACTGGTATAGAGGGTACGTGCGCATGCATAAAGTGAGTACAAATCGAGTGGCAAAGTGAGTTTAACGTCATTTAGACTTTCTGTTGGGATGTATGGGCTGTCAAGGCCAGAAAGTCATGCCTACCACTCAGTAGGCATTCCCGCATAACTTCCGGGTATGATGATGATGTGCATACCTTCCATTGTCACCTGGCTGCAGTGAGTGTCATATGGCATGAGTGGCATATTTCTCAGCCTCTTCCCTGTGAGGCTGGAGCGCAGCAGTGATTTCCTCAATGGACGACATCCAACTTCTGACACCAATGTAATGAGAGATAGTTATTACACCTGTCACATTTATATAGTTAAGTCAGTCACAAATAAATACACACTTTCACTTCAATGCATCCTCCACAGTAAATAATAACACAATTAATTAATACAGATGTTCCCACTTCCCAGAGACATGCTGGGAAAAAGTTCCTCAGCTAACTACCACGGTGGGTGCTGTACAAGTACAGTAAAGTATGCTGTAGTTGGTCACTTAATAGTATTCAAGCTTGTGTATTTTGTAGGGTGCAACTTTTGGGGCTATACCAATGGTATTCTTTCTGTAATCTATTCATCCACTTTGGGTATGTAGCTACTGCGTATAGGGGTCTCATCAGATTCCATGGAAACCCCCATGCCAAGTATGTGGTGTGTTACTTGTGACATGCATTGGATTTACTCTGGTGGGTATTGTGTGAAAAGCCTTTGCATATACTTATACATCACTTATATATCACTGTCTGTCGACTGTAATAGTTCTAATCTGACTCACACCTTTAGATACCCCATGCATAGAATGGAGAAACTCTATAATACCATTTACCATGAACTGGCATGGTTAAGTGCAAGATAAATCGGAGGCTGTAGCAGACAATGGTGTTGGGGCATGGGAAAGTATACCAGTAAACATGTATTTTAAATCCAATGTTGAACTTGAAACTGACCATTTAATTACAGTGGGATTAAACACATTTAGCTCTCCCTCCAAATCTCCATCTCCGTCTTTTGTGCCCCATGGGCATCTTAATCAGGGAGGACTTAGGGCCCCTGGCACCAGGGATAAAGCCTTCAGGGGCCCTGTGGCGAAATGAAAGGAGTGTGTCAGCAATTTAGTGGAGCCACAGCCCTCTCTGGCCTCTCGCCTGACAGCCTGGCCAACTGGTTGTGTCCACTACGATACGTGCTCTGGTGGGCCGCTGGCCAGAGGGACAGGACCAGCTTCAATGAAGCGAGACCGTGGTGGACGAGGATTGGAACACGTACAGACCTATGCTCTTGAGTGTGTGTGAGCAAATGGATGAGGAGGAGAAGGGCAGGGGGTAGAGAGGCCATGCATGGCTGTTGTGTTCCTGTCAAGCTTCAAGCTGCATTCGAAACCCCTGTAGCCAACCTTGGTTTGGACTCATTGACCACTGCCGAAGAAAGAGGTACAAAATGCTGGAAGAAATTCTGGAAACACATTAGTCTATGCGCTGAGCTCCTTCACAACCAAATTAACATCAACCAAACCAAACCAACCCTTGTCTCTAAAACCCACACAATAGTCATATAAGACATCTCGTACATTTCCAGGCTGGGTTCTGAGGTTGCTTAGCTGCTATACGAATGCAAATGTGTTACGTCAAGCTGTACAAATTCATCTAAGAAGGTTGCTTCTTCCAATTCAGCTTACAATAGGCTACATACAAAAGTATGCATAAATATACAATAAATAGATAGACACCTGTTTCTGTCAGAGAATTTCCCTCAATGTCCTTCACCATTAGCAGGAATAATGTTGTGTAATGTGGGAACCAGCATAATGAGAATTGATTCATTACTTTGAATACTGCCAAGACTTTGGGCTTAACGAGGCGCAAACCTTTAATTTAGTTCATTCATGTGTTGTCTTATAAATGTCCCATCTTCATCTTCACACAAAGTAGAACAATTTGTAAAACATTATTTTATTATTATTATTATTATTATTATTATTATTATTATTATTATTATTATTATTATTATTATTATTATTATTATTATTATTATTATTATTATTATTATTTTCACCTTTAGTTTTTTTTTTTACAGAATTTGTCATTGCTGGCAATGGTGAAGAGCTTGGACAGACAGCTTACACAGTAATGTCAAAGGAAATGTAGGACCTCAAATACAGTATATTGCACATGCAGCACTGCAACTGATTCCTTGCAAAACCTCATTCAAACCTGAGCCCAGCTCCTGATTTAACTTTGCCATTTTAGTTGGCATGAATCAAAAGATAAGCAGAAAAGAATGAAAGGTTTGTCACAACACGTTTAAACAAATGTCCTTAAAGATGGATATGGGACCATTTTTTTAACAGGATGTGAAAGTTACAATTCAAGAATGTTCAACCTTTATTATGTATATTACGTAGGCCAGTACAGTATGTGCTTTATCTCTGTTTCTCAATCTCTTTAAGCCCACTGTTGAATTAAATTGAGAAACGGTATGTCCATGTTCATTTGGCCACTCCTCATGTGTCAGTCACAGTTATAAAACCTGTTTCACAAGAAGAATTATGACATGCCCAGAATAGGGATTCTAGGGTTCATGTAGATAGCCTACTTCTCTATGACAATTTCAACATATTTGTCTCCACCAGGCCGAAGGCATGGGGAGAGAGTATGTTTTGCACTCCGTCCGTGTGTGTGTCCGTCCGTCCTTCCTTCCTTCCGTCCGTCTGTTACCAGCTAATCTCCGGTACCGTTAACCCGGTCGATGCCAAACTTTGCACACACACTCCCTGGATGCCAACGATGAACCTCTGCCCCGCATTTTCCAGAACGGCCTGTTATAGCGCCACCATGAGGCAGCTTTTCACAATTTTTACCTAAAACTGCACCGATCTGCGTGAAACGTTGCATACACACTCCCTAGAGGCCAAGGACAAACCTTTGACCTGCATTTTCCGCATCTGCCTTTTATAGCGCCACCAGGAGGCCGACTTTTGTAAAACACATTTTTTGATATTACTCCTCCAGATTCTGTCCAAAAATTTCACAAATCGTTACACAGTATCTCTATGGTCATGTGCTCAAGTCGGATCTGTCCGATATTTCATATTCCATCCTAATTGGCTATAATTGGCTTTCACAGTTTGCAAGATTGCCCCGTTTTGAACAAAAGCCTCAAATCATGAACGCAGCATGCAATTTACGTGAAATCTTTCACACATTTTCTTACTAGGCTGAGGAATATATCCCACCATTTTCACATTGGCCTGTTATAGCGCCACCAACAGGTTGATTTTTGCAAAACACATTTTTGGAACAAAATGCCTCAAGTCATCCAATTGCCATCAAAGGCAAACATGTTTATATTACTCCTAAACATTTTGCCAAACATCTCACACATATATGTCTCCTGGTGGAGACCTGTGCCCAGAAGGGCACTTTTTCTAGTTTATTCTGTTGTTTACTGTGTTGTACATGTTTTATTTTTTTACATGTTTAAGAAATGCTACTATGCTGTTTGAGAGGTAAAAACACTCTTATGCATTGTTTCAGATAGGCCAGTGTAGAGAGACAGGAAACCAATGGCAGAGAGCGAGCAGAAACAAGCCAGGGCTCAAACCGAGGCGCCGTGCCCCCTTGCCCCGTCCCCTATGCACCAACTGGCTGAGCCACCACATTTGCAGAATGTCAGAGTTCAAGTGTTTAAAAAAAGCCTTTTTTTCTCACTTTATTAATATACTGTATATATGGACTATCCCTTCACACCCCATCACAATATCATAAAATAAGAAAATCACACCCGTGGGAAGTGAGGGGCTCTTATCATCATGCATCATCATACAGTACATCATCTCATTCTGGCCAATCACAATTTGCGTCCTCACTTTTCCGCCTTCGCTTTTATCTTTTATCTAATGTTTGTGTTTATTGAAGGGCTAGGGCCCTTCAATAAAACACTTAGTATTTCAGTAATGGATGTTATATAGTTATAGCCAAATTATGATATATATAAAATTATGTGACGAAAAGAGAGTTGAGCCAGAAGGCAAAGCTCTCTGTCTACCGAGCAATCTTCGTTCCTACTCTCACCTATGGTTATGAAGTGTGGGTCATGACCGAAAGAATAAGGTCGCGAATACAAGCGGCCGAAATGAGTTTTCTTCAACGGGTGGCTGGCATCTCTCTTACAGATAGGGTGAGAAGTTCAGTTACACAAGAGAGTAGAACCGCTGCTCCTTCGCCTGGAAAGGAGCCAGTTTAGGTGGTTCGGGCATCTGGTTAGGATGCCTCTCGGGTGTCTCCCTAGGGAGGTCCTCGACGCACGTCCCACTGGGAGGAGACCCCGGGGCCCCCAACTGGCCTTGGAACGTCTCGGGATCCCCCAGGAGGAAGTCACTAATGTTGCTCTGGAGAGGGATGTCTGGAGCACTCTGGTGGAGCTGTTGCCCCCGCGACCCAACTACGGATAAGCGGTTGAAGATGGATGGATGGATGGATGTGTATATATTTGGCATGTAATAATCCAGTAAAATTCTTAAATATAAAAAAAAAGAAATCACACCCGTGTGAAGTGAGGGGCGCTCTTATCATCGTACATCATACATCATCTCATTCCGGCCAATCAGAATTGGCGTCCTCACCTTTGTCTTCAATGTTTGTCACTCAATTGTCCATTCATTGTCAATGGCATTTAATGTTTGTGTTAGGACAACATTTGGGTTACACACACCAAAAGCTGGACACGCCCCTCAAAAAACATAATGTAGGATACAGAATGAATGCAAATAGAAAGATAGATAATTGGTAAAATGGTTATTATACCAGTAGCTGCAAATATGGCCGTAGAGTACCTTTATGACAAATTGCATGCCAGCAAATTACAATAATGTATAATTGATCACTTTAATTCAGATATTCCTTTGCAGTCACAGTGAATGAATTTGACCATGTTCTATCTAATTTGGGCACAAAATAATATAGTCTAAGCAGGCCCAGGGTGACACTCTTGGATGAAGCGCATAGTCATCCATCATACACCTGGAACCACTTTGAAACCATAATGGTAGAAACATTAACAATGGCCAATGTCTTGTAGGACATGATTTGTTAAAGAATCTGTCACAAGAGTCATGTTGTAAAAGGTTCCTGCATATCAGTTGCCACAGTTCAGATCATTTAAAACAAAAACACAGCATTCCCCAGTGTTCATATTTACTAGTAAATGCACATGTGCATTGTTTGTGTATTTGTGTGCACAAAAGACTGCTGAGCTCTTATTACACAAGGACAAAGAAAGCTTGTGTTTGTACAAGGTCACGGAAGTTATGAATAGTTGTAATCTCTCTACACTGTCTGATGGTACTGTAGTTATGGTTCATACTGCACCAGGAAGACAGGGACAAGTTACATAACACATGGTGATTGCTTGGAAAGTAGGAATCTACTTTTGTCTCAATGCAAAAGGATTATTAATGAAACACTACACTATTGCTTTTCATTTTAAATGTCATGTTTCCATCTGCTACAGATGCTGAGAAATATTTATTTTGTGAACTTTATTTGCTTTTCAGAAAACTCTCAAAAGTATTTTGACAATAATGTAAATGATCCACACACAGCTGTGTGCACTAGCACTTGACTAAAGGGGCAAAGACTTTGTATTTGCTTGTGACAAAAAAAGAAAAGAAAAGAAAGAGAAGTCGCCTTGCCAAAGAACGGTATTATAGCTCTTATGTCATAAACCATTGCTTTGGCACAAATTATGGCACAAAATGAAATAGTTCAAATGTGATGTGTGCTGAAATTCAACCCAATCCCTTCTTAATGTGCTGTATTAGATTGTTAGAAACAATTATCCCAATTATGGATGTCCAATACTGTATTCTCAAGTATGTACTTCCAGCTGTGATTATAATTAAATAAAGAAGTATAGTTTTAGGATGAATTCCACGTTGTTATTATTAGGGATGTCCCGATCACGTTTTTTTCTCCCGATCCGATTCCGATCATTTGATTTTGAGCATCTGCCGATACTGATTTTTCCCGATCCAATATTTATATTTTATAGAACACTTTTATGCCATATCACAATAGTACAATATCCCAAATCACAGACAATTTCCAGTCTAATATCATGATATGGATATAATATTGATACTAGGGATCACGATTTTTGGCTCCCGATTCCGATCATTTGAAAATGACGTGATCGGCCCCGATTTCTAATCACCCGATCCGAACGGGACAACCCTAGTTATTATGTTACATTCTATCATGAAAGATTGTTGCACACTCCAGCTCCATATGTACTGTATTTCTCTTTATTTGACAACATTTTGACCACCCAGCATTGTTCAACAATAACAGAGAATTTAATTAAAACAAGCAGTACTGAGGCTATCAGTGTTAGGGTGGAGTTGCTTAAGAAGTCTTCAGCCAATCAAATCAAACAAATAGGAAATGCATAGTACGGTATGCTTTACAACAAAAATACATAAAAGTAACGCTTGTACACTTCCTGCTAATAGTAACATCATTAGCCGTGTCCTCTATCAAAACTCTAACCCTCTACCTGTTCGCTCATAGTAAATTGGGTGCTACACCAACTACTGAACATTAACCAGGCTGAACATGTTACCAATGAGCATTTGTATGGGGGACTATAAGGCTGAGTGAGAACATAGCAGCCTAGAGAATGAGGCTTTATGGTCACTGGCACTGCCATAAACACCAGGAACTTCCAGCCAGCAAACTTGTGGTATGGTCAATGGGTGGAAGTAAGGAGCAGCATCGCCTCTAGGGGCCGCTAGTGGGGCTTTTAGACTTTACTGTTGTTTTCCTT
Source organism: Electrona antarctica (assembly GCF_951216825.1). Taxonomy (NCBI): domain Eukaryota; kingdom Metazoa; phylum Chordata; class Actinopteri; order Myctophiformes; family Myctophidae; genus Electrona; species Electrona antarctica. Next base: position 23,031,744 of record NC_136790.1, on the reverse strand, counting down.
GTTTTGTTATGACTTGTCAGTGGCAGCTTAGAATGTGGAAATTAAGGCTAAATTGTACCTCAGTTATGTAAAACACCTTTTCACCTTTTCCCCCTACTGCTTAGCCATTTAGTGAATATTACCAACATGCCAGATAAACAAGGAATTAGTCTGGACGATGGCATACAGGGTTGATCCTTGAGTAGTGAGTAGAAGTTATCACCTAGAGAAATGGTATTCCCCTTTGCTCTGCATTAGCATCAACAGGGCTGGGAAAGGATTCTTGGAACAGGTTTTAAGCATTTGAGAGGGATTCATTCAGATTAGCATGCCAGGGCTTTAGAGGTCACAACAGAGGTCTGATTGTAAGGAACAACTGGGAAGAGTAGGTCATTAAAACAAGAGGTTTTTTGAAGATTTATTATTTTTTCTTTTCAAAATTTGCATTTCAAAAGCTCTGAAAGAATGTAAACGTCTGTGAATTACAAGGCCAGGGTCACTGGGCAAAAGGTGAGGGGTAATTATTGTAATAATGGTTACACTAAACTTAAACGATACGCTGTACCTATTTTGGAAGCGAATTTTTTTTGAAGCAACTAATTCTTGCCTATGCTCCAGTGTAGTGTTTTTTAAATGGGTAAAATAGCAGTAATGTAGGTTGAGAGGCAGCTAAGACCGGACTGTCCTGGAAGGATTTGAAAAGCAGAGCCCCAAGCAGGAGGTCCATCTGACATTGTGAAACACCTGAGAAACACTTTGCATTATAGCCACGATCAGAGATTGGTAGGTGCAGACCTACCAATACACCTGGTGACATCTTAAAATCCAACGTAGAGCAGTGGCTAGAACAACCACTACACACCTACAACCACTGCTTTGAAAACCAATTATATCACTGTGACCGTCCCAATATGAAGGACTGCATTGAAGTATTTGCATTGCTTCTGCAATGCAGTTATTTTTTAAATCTCCAAATTGTTTCTCCCTAGTTTTATCCCATACATTGAATATAGATGTCACCAGACGTACAGTATCATCTGGCCAAGTGAAACGCTGACTGATAATCCTTGAAAATAAATGTCAGAGGCCCTTTGCTGCAACCTGCATAATAGAAATGTCTATGGATTATCCTTATCATTAATGTTACCATTTGTTAATTATTTGTTCAGTACAAGAATAGCTTGGAGAACTGTTGCCCCACAATTGAGAGCATAATAGAATGTATTGTGTAATAGCAATGCCACCAGACAGTCTTAAACAACAGTTCATTGAATGCAGCATACTGTGTGCAGATATGGTGAAGCATGCCTGATAGGGTAATCTCTTCAGTCATGACAGACACTGGATGTTTCTATAGGATCAGCAGACGACTTGGTGCCCACATTCAATACAGGTCAGGACAGGTTATTGGACTTCACTTGGAGACACGACCCAAATGTGACTATAGTCATTGGTCAAATGGCTGTTTCACTGTGTACAGACACCTTGGCAACACTTTAAACCAGCTCCAGTTTCTGAGATGATGTGAATCTTTTGCAAGTCTCATTGGCAGAGCAACATAATGGGACACAACTTAATCCAAAATGCAGTGACCACCTGTCACTCTTGGCTGAATGGTCGTACTGCGTAAAGTGGGGTGTATTTCTTTGGATGTAAAGGCAGTTGCCTGCAATGTGGCCAGGCCATTTGATTCATTTGACATTGGCTCAGATACAAAAGTCTGACCGAGCTATATCTAGTCAACCAGACAGAAATATGTAGCAGGTCCTTTGGTCTGCCGTTGTGTCAGAGAAGTAAGAGACATCCACAGCCACTTTTCCAAAATGAGAGTGGCTCTTACAGTACAGTATACGATTCATTATTTTATCTCTTACAGTACAGTATACGATTCATTATTGTATCTGGAACCAGTGGCTAGGGCTATTGTTATTGCCCTGTAGATGCCCTCTAACTGCAGAACTGTTCTTCACTATATTAATAACTGCAACTTTGCTATCACTGACCATTTACCAAAGTGTGTGGAGAGATGAATGGCAGGTCAGTTAATGGCCTGCCAGACACTGTAGTAATGCACCAAGGGGACACAGATAGATAACTCTTTGGCTGGTGATTGCAAGGTCAAATTGAAAGGTCTCTGCTCCTCTACTCTGCTGTCTGCTCTCCTGTCTGTTACAATCTGAGACTTGCATGTTTTCTCCTTAATGGGTGACTGGACATTTTCACAGAGAAGATTGTGTGCACATATTTGTACCTGTATTTAGGCCAGGTGCTGGCAATAATCAAGGTGAAGGTAAAACATATGCACATTGGTTTAAAGCTCCCAAGACTTATTTTATTAATTGCACAACGTTTTGACCTTATAGGTCTTCATCAGGCAAATAATATACATCTCCTTGACTAGAAATCTCACATGAAGATAAGCAAAATGTTACAATAGACAATAGAAGTCCACCCAAATATTAGATTACTAAAACAAATCATGAAAAAGTGTGAGGAGTTGCATAGGCTACTTAGTTGCAGTTGCACAGGGTCCCCCACAGCTCTATACAAGCCTTTTTTCCCTCAACACCAAATCTGTTCGCCAAAAATAGCCCATCTACAAGCTTACAACGCAAGTAGATCGGCTATTTTCGCCGAATGTTCGCCCCAGAATAGGGACGCACGCTATGGTTCATGTGATTAAATGTCGCCAGCAGTCTTCCTCCTAGAGGACATTCCGCTGGTCGAACTTGACGTGAAGGCTCAGCAGGAGGAACTACCAATGACGTACAGTATGATGTCTTCATGATGAAAGAAGGCCTTTGATGCATTTGTATTTTAGAATGAGGGCCCAAGCTCCTTGGAGGGTCCCTCTTGCGTCTGCATGTGCGGCTCACGGAAAAGCTCCAGCGAAGATGCAAAGTGTACCTCACATGTGGATGGCGTAAGCCTCTTCCTATTGTCGTTTTTCCGCTCATACAGCTAGAACTTTATGCTTATATCAACACCATGGAGGTGTGGCATTCATGAAATGAAAATAAACATTAATACTCAAGAACAAGTATAGCGTATGTTGCTTTCAATAGAAAACAATGGAAGGGAGAGGCTACAATGCAAGGCCTTTACCAAAAACGTGTTTGCATATTATGTAACAGGCTTCTTTCATTAGACTTATTGCAAAATTCTTACAGTGGTCAAACAGCTATTGCATACTGATAGATTCCTCACTGTTTCTGTTAAGCATTATAATTGAATACTTGATTGTTTATTTTATACAACATAAAAAACTTAAATGGAGGCAATAATTTTCCTGTTCTTAATTACGCTGCCACTCTGAGTGCTCAGTGCTCAAGAGTTCTACTTGGCTTTTGGCAGATTGTTAGGTGTTACTCTTGTTTTGGTCCTCATAATCCCTCTTGTGTTCACTTGTGTGCGCTACCAAAATATAGGATTATTGTGGGACAGCACAAGATGTTCTACACTATTTCTATACTATATTCTCCTAAGCGGTTTGGTGCGTAACTACTCCTATGTCACTTAGAAAATCCATATATTTAACTTTTAAAACTTAAGTGATAGAACTTTGGAACCTCCCTATTCCTATACAATTGAGAGATTTTTACTTTGAAACAATTTGTAGTTTCTGAGATATTTAACTGTAAGCACCCAATGCATTTCCAATGAGGTTTGCTACTGGACCCATGTTTTCGTAAAGTCACTGCAGCCCCAATGTTTACACTACAGATACCTTTTTTACATCACCAAGTTCGCATGGGTCTGCTCTCTGATTTAATCCAAAGACCTAAGCTGTGTGATGTATGCATTTTTAGTTAAGACCATTAATATCAACCCATGTCACTCTGCAATATAGCAATTAGTACAGCTGGTGGTCATTGGCTGCTCAGTGGTGCAAAGTAACTAAGTACATTTACTCAAGTACTATATAAGTGCTTACTGCTTACAATGCACAGTACAATATTGTGGTACTTTTACTTTACTTTCCATTTTTGTTACTTCTACTCCACTACAATTACAGCATTTGACAGCTTTAGTTACTTGTTACTTTGCATATTTTATTATTAATACAAAACCTACAGTAACCACATACAGCCGGTCTACATTGTTATGCGCTTGTATATCTGCTATTTTCTGAAAATTTGAGTACTTGATATTCAAAGTATAATTTGATGCTAAAACATTTATACATGTTGTAATAGTTATTTTAGAATGCCAAATAGATTGCCAAATATATGCATTATTCTGTATTTCTCTGCCTTCCATTCAATCTCATTGAAGGTCTAGTCAGCAAAGCATTCTCACCAGTGTGATTATTCTGCAACTGCAGCTGTCAATCTAACAGCTGACCTGACTCCTCCACGCTATCAGTGAATGTATACTGATTTGTGTGTCGCCCTTATCTTTAGAGCAGATCCTTATATGCCCATTTAGTATAGCGTCTCTGTTATAGTGGGCTATAAGAACTGTCTGGGATCATTGGGGTTAGGGAAGGCTTGAGCCCAGGTGGGCCATTTGGCTCCTGCGAGGGCATGGAGAAAGGACTGGTCTTAGTGGTCTAGCACACCAGTCTGTTCTCTTATGATCATGATCTTTCAATAAAACTTTGTCAATCCTTCATCTTTGGAAGAGTATTTAGTAGTGTCCAACAGTGCTCCAAAACTCCCACCACCACACAACCCATACCCCATTGCCACCCCACCTCCCACACCACATGACATACACCCCTCTGTCATACTTTGACTATTCAAAAAAAGAAATGTGATGCGTTGTGAGCTTTGGGTGGCAGTGGTTCAGGCAGGGGTAGAGTGGCTGGTAGAGTAGCCCGATGGCAACCGTGAGGTTCCCAGTTCGAACCAGAGCCAAGTCTACACACTCACATACTGTCAGACATTTGTAATATTTATTCTACAAGCTTGAAGCGATTCCACATTGTATCTTCAGGAACAATATTTTCTAGTTTAGTGTACGAGATATGATATCAGTCTTGATCTAGGAATTTAAGAATATCCTATGGCTGCATTGTTCCTACTGTTGCGTTTTGTCACCTTCTTAAAATAATGGCCAAAGTCATTACGTTTTTAGAAAACAGAAAAGAATGAACAAATAATTTCACACAACATTTATAACAATATATAACTATTGAAATAAAATGAAGACCGTCTGTCAGTTATGTAACATAAGGCCAGGCTATTTCTATTTTGACTAAGGCACATTAGACAAGTCTTAGACGTAAGTAAAATAAGTTGTGGAGTAACTTACGTACTCCAGACAGTCTAGTAAGTATATATATATATATATATATATATATACACAGTATTCTTTTTTTTTAATGATAATTGTTTTACAAACGGTACAACCGTAGGGTATCTCTTATCTTACAAGCTGTACGGCCGTACGGTACAACCAAGGGGGTCTCTTTTTCCACGAAGAAATTTACACTTAGTACCTAACCTAAGGTGCGTGAGCATATGAACAGATATCCAGGATAGGTGTGACTTGCTACTGTTTCAACATCATCAGTTTGAATTTCCATTGTGAATATAAAGAGAATGCCCGTTCTCTTTTCACGAGAAGAGATACTGCTAGATACTGTAGAATTAATAACTCGTGTTGCCAGAAAACCCTTGCCCTGCTGTAGGTGATAAACACTGGAGGATTTAGTTGTAGGAGGCCATACAGTATGTGTACGAGCACACGTATACTGGCCAACAGGGCCCCATTGTGAGAGGGTGCGGGGGAGATCAGTATTCTAATTATCCACCGTACTCTATAGTAAAGTGTCTGGAAAGCAACAGAAAAGTGAGATTACCTCAACGGAACGTTGCAAAAAAGTGTTCATTTAACTGTGAGTGTACAAATGAAAAAAACAACAACAAATGGGCACTTCCATTTGGTTACATTTGTCGTTACATTTAAATGCAGACTTGCATTATTTCTCAGTCACCATAATGGAATCTTTTACTCTTTACCCAAGATCGGTGTTACCCCCCCCCCCCCCCCCCCCCACCAGTCTTTCTTTTTTTTCTTTTTTAAGATTTGTTTTTGGCTTTTCTGCCTTTATTGATAGCATCAAGTGAAAAGAGACAGGAAAGAGGGAGATATTTGTATAGCTGTTTGGTAGGCTAGACTAGAGGCCTATTAGACCAAACATCAGATAATGAGACAAAACTTGACTGGCATCCTGAGTGTTTGATTTAGTTCACCCTTTTGTTCCAGAAACGTGTTTGTTATTGTTTATAGGTTTCAAAGACTTCCATGCTAAAACTACATAAAAACACATAGTTCAATAGTGTGTCAGTCTTTTCCTAGTGTCCACACACCCTTATTGTAAACAGTGTGAACATTCTTCCCGTCTGCCATATTGATTATTTTACTGCCGTTCCAACCCGGATGCTTCCCCCACTAGACCTGCTCCCAGAGATGGACAAAGTACTCAACGCCAGTACTTGAGTCAATGTATTAATACTCCCCATGGTGTGAAAGTTGTTCAAAACAATATAGATACTTTTGGCCTAATAGTGAAAATCATCATCGCGATTCGCTACGCATTATGAGCTTGAAGCTCTGCTATTTTCACTAAATTTGAAATAGGGCTTAAGTAAGTACAGATACTCACAAAATGTAGCCTACTTGAGTAGGCAACTCAAGTAAATGTATACTTCGTTACTGTCCACCACTGGTTCCAACCGGATGCTTCCCCACTAGCGTATAACAAAGTCACCTGCTCCCTGACTCACCTTGCCCCCATCCTGTGTTGAGGCCTATAGTGCTATATGGTCCTGGAGAGAAGGACGGAAAGACGGAAGAAACATTCTTCATTGTTCCTGCACCCTTTGTTTTTATTTTTGTCTCATTACAAATATCCTTTACAAAAGGTATACTGCACACGACGTGAGGCATCATGCTTTATAGGTTATATAATAATGTGTAATAGGTTATAACACACACGCCCCCAAAACAAACAAACACACTTACAGTCACACGCACAGTCACACACACACACACACACACACACACACACACACACACACACACACACACACACACACACACACACACACACACACACACACACACACACACACACACACACACACACACACACACACCTCAATATAATGTGAGCAACTGAAATTATGCTGCATTCACTGTACAATTCAGCGCCCGATCAGCGCCATAATCGGCCAATGCAGAATGGACATAATGGAATCAGCCCCGAGAAATATTTTACTGACTGATAATGTAATGTCCCAAAATGAAACTCAACAAGATCAGATGTTGGTAATGCCTTCTGGACTTCAAGCAACAAGAGAGTTTTGTTTAGTCAATATTGTTTTCTCAACGTTTCAAAGGGAACTAAATGGAAACAAATTTCTACAATTTGTACCCTTTGCCCCTTTCATGCACTATACAAACACATGCATTTCCCCTTTAGTGTTCATGATTATTTTCCTGACGTTTTTGGGTGCACCCAGACCGGACACCTCCCCAGTATTCCAAACAAAAGGTGGTGCACAGTTTTCTTTGAAATATTTGTTTTTGTATGCCTTTAATAACAAATATCCCAGATCACAGTGTAGCGGCTTGAATGGCGGGCAACCACGTCCATTTATCAGCTTTAGATCACAATGAGAATGGTTTGAATAACTTATTGTTAGAATACTCTGTACAACAAATCAAAGGTAGACAAACAGTAATTGCCAAACTAAATGAACAGATGTTCAGAACAAGTCAGACAAATACATGTGCAGCATAAATAAAGTATAAATAAAGTATTATTATATATAAGTGTATTTGCTCATTTTGAACCACCAGCCTGTGGCTCAGGAGTTAGAATGCATGAACCACCAGCCTGTGGCTCAGGAGTTAGAATGCATGCAGCAACAATGGAATGCCCAGACCATAAGTCACATAAGTTCTGTCCATCATGACGTGATGCAAACAAAAAACAAAACAAACAAGAAAAAACTAGTGAGCTTTTGCACAAATCTGAAATACTACCACTCCAGTTATTTTCCAATCCATAAAGTAATTTATACCTTTGATTGATTGATTGATTGATTGAAGTATTTATTAACAGTTTGCAGAATTACTGTACATTTCAAGCACAACTCAATACAAAAAACTGTTAACTGTTAACTTTACAGAATGTTGTTACATATAATGGTGATGGAAGTTATATTAAGTCCAGTGGATGTAAAATATGTACAGACAGTCATTTTGACTTAAGTTTCCTCTTGGCATTGGGGACGGTTGATGAACTGTTGGCTCTATTTCAATTTTATTTAGGCTACTTATGGGGCCTGTGACAGTGTACAAACGGAACCAAAATGAACCATTTAGTTCCATTTGTACACTCTCAATGCGTCCTTATATCCCAAACTGGTGGTCCTTTAAATAAATAAATAAAAAGTTTAAGAACCAGTGCCACTGTTGTATTTAAATGTTCTACTAGTTTGTAGCAAGCAGGACCAGTGGGCGGGGCTAGGGGCGAGCCCCTACGATACAAGATTGCGTCATTTGAGGGAATATAACTCCGGGTAGACTGTATCAGCAGCGAGCAGTTTTCTGACAGGCAGATACTCGTACTTTTACGTAACTTAACATCCCTCGCACAACCTAGAGTTATACGTCTCACAACAGAGGACTGAAGCAGCCTGAAGAGAAGCTATGTTTACAACAAACTGAGTTCAACACCAGAACCACGGGAGGAAATACAAAGACTACAGAACAAGCGACGCTCAACTGAAGTTCAACTTGAAACTTCTTCTTCTTCTTCTCCTTCTTCTTCCAACTGGAAACTACAAAATGATTGTCTTCTGAGCGACGAAATCATCCTCTGCCGAACAACTCACAAGAGAAAACACAAGAACTAATTCATTTTACCAACAGAAAGAAAGAAAAGAAAAGCACACTGCCATGGATTCCGGGAAGGTAATGTAAAACTGCACTGACATTTAATGATTTGATGGTAATTTAGCCACGTCTAATGCTGCTGTTAAAACGCTGTCAAACGAGTTTGATTACACTGCATTACCTGTCAACAAGTACAACGAGTTCAGTGGGTTCATAATATGAAGCCTAAATAAATACAAAATGTAGCTGTCGCACATGTGCACATGATGTGTGTTTCGTCAGTTTGCTTTGTCATAGAACTGGACTGGAGGTCTTCGCTTTGTCATGTTACCCGCGTCTTGTTAACGCTTGTTAAAGGGGGGTGAGGGGCCGCACACACTGCAGGGGGTCCCGGGGCAATACATACCGACATGTGTGGAGGTCTGGAGGATGGCACACCAAATATTAGACGGAAGTTATGAGACTATTTTATTTTCCCATTGACAAAGTACCACAGACGAAAAACAGTCTCGTTGTCCTGAACCCTTATCTATCATTTATATATTATGGATCAATAGTGTGGACTGTTATTCGTCTGTGGTACTCCTGTAATAGATTGGATTCATTACATTCTAATGACTAAACTCCTGTCACAGCTGAGTCTAGTAATTAGAATGTAATAAATCTATTAAACACCGTCTTATTTGGCATGTTTAAGGGATGATCAAGCTTTCAGGTGGGCATTAGAGATAGAACACTGCTCCCAGTCTAGCCACATACAATCCCCTATTTTTAAATGGGATAATTTGTGTAAAAAAATAATAATTCAAAGTCATTCAAAGTCTTAATGCCACTTACTGGGAGTTTTAGTCATTAGTTCAAATTGAACAAAAAGATTGCCACAATACATTTCAACACTAAATGTGAACGGCATACTCTGTGATCCTCAAATACATTTTATAGTTAATATTAGTATAATTTAGCTTATTACAGTGTAATATTCTGCAATACAAATATTCCAATATCATTATTAATAATAATAATAATTATAATTGTTATTAATATTATTAATAATTATTGTTACTGTTATTTGTATTATATTAATAACAATAATAATAATTACGTATGACCAAAGTGATCAAAAGCCAGGGTGTCAGACTCATTGTCTTTAGCCTCTATATTGTACATTTGTACTCTGTTACATCTTTGCCTAAAAAGTAAACAATAACCTTTCACTCCTCTTGTCTGTTTCTGTCTCGTCTCTCTGATGTGACCTGTGACCTGGTCTGACCTGGTTGTCAAAACCACGTTTTCTTCTTTGTTGCTGTTTTTCGTCTTTCTATTCATCCCACTTGTTATGTTATTTTTGTCATGCCTGGACTGATGCGCTATATGGTCTGGAATCTTTGTCCCAGTTCCCACTCATCACTCCAGCACTGCAAATAGAGGAGACATAGGCTAGGGAATTGCACAGTATGTTAGAAAAGCCAAGTGGGGTCAGAGTTCCGACTCATTCCTTTCTGCTCCCAGCATGCTCTGTGTGTGTGTGTGTGTGTGTGTGTGTGTGTGTGTGTGTGTGTGTGTGTGTGTGTGTGTGTGTGTGTGTGTGTGTGTGTGTGTGTGTGTGTGTGTGTGTGTGTGTGTGTTTTTGTTTAGTTTTTTCCTCATTTTCTGTGTGGTGCACATGGTGTACATACATGCGAGTATTAGTAAACAATCAAAGTCCACTCAGAGTCAGAGACAGGCACCTTGTGATTGGGATTTGCATATATCCGCATAGCGAGGTGATGCTTGGCCTTGTGCAAAACACGATGGTCATTGTTCAGGAAGAAAACGTGACTTGGTGTGTTGACATGGCGGATTCTATCCTGCCTGCCACAGTATGCAGGTGTGCGCTCTCTCTCTCTCTCTCTCTAGTCATACTACAATATCAGGTGTTTTTGGATGTGGCAAAAACCAAGATGCCTTTCAAACAGTGTGTTCAAATTCATTATGTAACATTGTGCCAGCCAGAACGTCTCACTTACAAACGCAGCACGTTGGATTAACAGGTGCATTGATGATTAGTGCATTCATGCTGTAATGAATGCCCTTATTGTTTAACCTGTAATGCCAGTCTGAAACCTTTTCAAGGCAGTTGTACAAATATGGTCTGTGTTGTCGTATATGTGACCAGCTATACAGTAGATTAAGCACGTTTTTTCTTCTCGGCAGCATCACTGATTGTTTTCAATGCAAGCCTGCCCTTAAGTTTTAAATCATTAATCCTTCCACAGAATCCACACAGTTATATTCTAATAACAATGTAGTTACCTCAGGCTGTCGCAGTGTCGCTATTCACACCGCCTTTTCCATCAAGAAACAGTGATGATGTTGTCAGCTTTTGTGGCAGTCCTTGTTTTCCTGGATCAGTTATATAAGCCATAATTGGGGGTCAAGCATACAGTTGACTTGATCTGCCATAAACGGAATCACCCCCTCTTTTTAACAGTTTGATACTTGACAGACCTGACAGTTCAGCATTATAACTAGAGCCCAGAGCCAACACACCACCTCTCGCCTGCCTTCATCCTGCTTTTAATACCTCCTGCCTGTCCTCACGACCCCCTGCCACCCTGTGTAATCTCAGCCATTTCTTTATAATGAGGCCTAATGAGACCCACCTATACAAGTTTGGACTGAAAGATCACAGGGAGGCTTTAATCGAAATGGGCATAAGCCGAGAAGCTTGGGCCCGTAATAATTCTGTTTCCCTGAGATGAAATGGATGATTCTTGTGTGAGCAACTGCATGGACGCACGCAAGCAACCCTCGCTAATTGCTGTTCACGTGGATGTAAAGGCGTGTAAGACCTTTGAAGCTGTGCAACGTGGGGGGTCTTGCGGACGTGCGCCGCTCTCCTGTTTTTGTTTTGGACTTACAGTTGAGGCCACCTATGCTTAATGATTAGAAGTGACGTGGAGTGTTATATTTGTGTCAGACAGTTGATTCTAACCTCCTGTTTTCGACTGACGTGTGTGTGTGTGTGTGTGTGTGTGTGTGTGTGTGTGTGTGTGTGTGTGTGTGTGTGTGTGTGTGTGTGTGTGTGTGTGTGTGTGTCTATGTATACATATAACTGATAATATTGTGTGTACATTCTTTGCATGAGTGAAGGTGTGAGCAAGACTTGAGTCAACACTTTTTATTGTAGAGGATTAAGTGTGCTTCAATGGCCTCATAGCTGGGTAGACCTATATACAGTTTATACACACAATACAGTGAGTACCGATTAGAACATCACAAGAAAGCATTCGAAAGTTAGTTTGGTATACTGACCCTTTCCTTGTGTTATGGTTAGGGAAGCTTCATAATTCGTTATTAATCCTGACATGGTAAAACCCCCACCTACCTGGCTCCTTCAAGCAGGTTTAAACAAATGCCTCGCATTATTTATAGTTTCTGCTGGACCCAGGTCAGTTCCATTCTCACCTGCACAGGACAACTGCATAGAACGTGAGAGAGAAAAGAGGGAATCTTAGGTTACCCGGCTCTATTGTAACCTGTGGCTGCAGCCTAGAAAAGATACGATTATAGGGATGTGCAGCTTCCCACGTAGGCCATTGCTTCAAGCCTGGCAGCCTGAGTGGAAATCAACTTGTTTGGCTTCTGCTTTACACATGGCTCTTGTTAAACCGCTGTTACTTGGGGTTCTGAATAAATTCTCTATATTTGATGATTGTGGGCAGGTCATGCAGCTATGATCATTGACTAAGGACATGTTATGGGTAGGTGCGTTGATAGTTCATGGCATGTACATATCGACGTGATCACTACTGTGGAACTGCAGAGGTGTGGCTGTGTTTGCAGAGGTTTCTGGTGTCACACATTAAACATTATGATTAAACGTCACAGGAAATGCAGGTCCTCAGAAGAGAGGAACTGTCGTAATGTGGTTGTTACCAGTGGTGGAAGAAGCTTTTTCATTTTTACTTGAGTAAAAGTAGAAAAGTATTGGCATGTAATTTTACATTATCCAAATGTAAAATTACCCATTATGCTGAATGGCACATTTCATAATGATATAGCAAGTTAATGCATTTATGCGTTAATCACTTTGATGTGTACTGGTAAAGGTGGGGCTGATTTTAATTACTTAACACATTGTCTGCTTTTAATAGCCATCTGTTGTCTGCAATTGACGTATATATAAGTTTTATATTGCTTTATATTGATCTGAAACGGCACCACTAAAAACAACTTTTAGCCCTGAGCCGGTTGCTAGGCAACACCTTGCTCACCCCCGCACGCACGGAACATCCTCGTGCATGCGTAGACTACTGCTATAATTAGGGTCTTCTCTGGCTCTTTTCTCGAAAACTACGTCGCTGTCCGTTGTGCTGATAAGACATCCGAGGTTCGGATCTGATTTCAGATTTTTCATCGCATCGCGATTGAAATATAAACGTTTCTTGAGAAAGATAGCTAGCGTGAGCTAATGCCAACATTAGCCTTTTCTTACAATGGAGGTCTGTGAGGCGTCTGCGAGCGGGGAAAACGGAAGTACTTGAGTAGTAATCTCCCCAATTCCGGCCCTGCGGACGGAATTTACCACTTGTAACCACACGGCCACACAGTCTAAGAGTTAATGTGCTGCTGCTGGGGTAACTTAACATATACATCATCATATTACACACTCAATTGATGCTCACCCAAAGTTAATGTATGTTTTATAATTAGTAACAACAGTTTGCCAAATAATTGTAGTGTAGTAAAAAGTATAATATTTGCCTCTGATATGGAGTAGAGTAAAAGTAGACCTATACAATGTCAAACAAGAATGACTCACAGATTCACATTGTAGCGTTCAGAGTATGCAGTCAATACGACTTCACGTTGCGGTGTTCAGAGTAATTGAAATATCAATGAATGCTATGAAAGTGAATAGATTCTTTGTTCAGATGCTAAAGCTCGAATTTGATTGGCTGCCATTTAAGCATCATGCAAGAGGAAACATTCAACATTACACACACTTTGTCTAACCAACTTGCGGTCTGTGGGATCCGACTGACCTAGGCTACCACATTAAGAGAGTGGACTGTGATGACATAACAGGCTATTGTCATTGAAAGCACTTGAAAATATGATATCCAAAAACATTTGATTAATCTATCCCTTTATGGTTTGGAGTTGTGTAACTTGTGTACTGTTCGCCTTCTTCATAGGGAAGTGACTGACTGACTTTCTCTCAGTTCTTCAGCATTCCTCTTTTAAGTCCTTTGTCCTGACAAACCTTTTTCCTCGTTCTTTTGAAGAATAGGATCGCTGTGGCCTGCCACCAGCTGAGTTCCAACGTCCCATAGTGAATTGTTGCTTCCTGGTAGGGCCTCAGAGTGTTGTTTACATGTGCTTTTGAAGCATGCACCGTTTATCTTACTGGGAGTTATAGGCAATAAGTGACTCGAGATGAGCGAGTGTGAGTGTGAATGTGTTTGCTCAAGCTCAGGCTGATCTCATATAGCAACATCTGGTTAAGAGGTTTTACCACTGCTTAGTTTGAGTCTGGTACATCTGAAATGTAAACAATTAAACATAGGCATAAACATTTAAGTTGTTATGGTCACTGCAAAGCCTAATCTAGATACTGTAAAGTTAATTCAGCGTTTTCTGGCTTATGTTAAGTTTTTAGCACAATAACAAAAATGCACAGGCCTATTAAAGAAATGCAATAGAAGACGTGAGCAGGTCTAAAATGCAGTGGCTGGTCCTGTTGTCAATGTTCACCATGGAGACTAAGTAAACTGTTGACTGAGGTCGCACTTCACGTCACAAGTTGCCAACATTCACAAGCATAGTGGAGACATTTCAATGGAGTATTAGTAGTGCTCCAAAATGAGAGAAACATTTAAAAAAATATAAATGTTTTTAAAATGTTTAACAAAGCATTACCAAATAGTGAAGATTATATTAGAGTTGATGTGGCCACAATGATTTTCAGCACTGCAAGACATATTTCTGAGGCGCTAATTGACAGGTTGCCTGAAGAAGGTCTTTGACCGAAACGTTGCTTTAATATAAGTGTTCATATTGCAAGTGCAGTCGTAGACGGTGTGCGGGTCATTGTGTACTTTTTGTGCATTTTTTGAATACTTTGAGCCGTGCCTACGCACCCGTCCCTGAGCCGATCAGGTGTGCATAGGACTTTGATCCTACTTTCCTGCTAATTGACAGGTTTTTGAGATTTAATGTTTTGCATTTTTAAGCAAAAGCACCCGATACTCCGGCATTGATGCTTCAATGATTCCTCCAAAGAACTGACGGGACTGCTGAAACGTTGAAGCGGTGACAGTTATTGTTGCCAGCCCTAATAATAAGACTCTGTAATAATACAGTCTCTGTATTATTAGTGTACTAACCGGCCCACAAGCCCCACATACAGTAGTCTAGATTTCCTGTGTTATTGTTGTCCTTTTCCTGTTACTGACAATGTTGAGCCTAGACTTGCTCAGTCTCTTGTGTACAAGACAAGTAGGCCTACATTGTTAAGAATCAGAACTCAATTTTATTGTCACATCACGCGATTACAGGCATTGGCGATTTTTGGCTCTGTTGGTTTGTTTTTAGGGGTATCAAACACTTTTTTTGGGGGGGGGGCAAGGATTACAGGTGGTATAATGATAGCCTACAATATCTGGGTACACATCTGTGAGAAGAACTCAATGGCTATTGGCTAAGTTATAGAATAAAAACAACTGCAAACAATTTGCAAGACAAGTACGTATTTTTCTAGACACTATTGGAGCATACTATAGCCTCAGCATGTGAGTCATTTCAATCATGTAATGTTGCAAAACTGTTAATTGCAAAGCATGAATGAAATTAAAAGTAATATTAAAGGTTCTTTCAGATGGGCAGTGCGTGACGCAGACGTTGTCGCCTGGATCAACGACATGGCCAAAGCGATACATGGCCAAAGCATTTCCGGGGGTCCTCAGCCAAAAACGTTGAGAACCCCTGCACTATAGTACTGTAGTACCACCTGGTATGGATGTTTGTCTGCAGCCCTAAAGTCACAACTGCTGCAACAACTGAACATTTGTTCAAAGATTGTTGGACAACCACTTCAGAAACTTTATACATCCACGACCACGTATGATAACAGCGAGACAACGAGATATAGGTTGCTACCTTCAGGAAGGAGATATGGTGTACCAGCATACAATAAGGCCAGACTAAAGAGGTCCTTCGTCCACCAGTTGACTTTGAGGCTTAATCAGGAGTTGCAGTAGCCATGGTAATCTAGGCGGTGGACATTGCTCTTGTCTTCATGTCTTTATGTATGTAATATTGTTTTGTTCTTTGTGTTATGTCAAATGTGTGTATGTTCTGCATACATGGCTGCTGGGTCGCAAGACAAATTTCAGTGTGAACTGACAATAAAGTACTATATCATATCATATCACTGTAGGTAATGCAGGTTGTCAGGAATAATATCCAAAGTGAAGTCAAGATGATGAAATCTTGTCCATACTAGCCTAGTGTTTATTCGTAAAATGACACCATAATCAGATCCAAGTTTATAATCGGATTGTTAAACTCTATAGAGAAAGAAGTTCAGAGTACTCCTGCTTGTTATAATCAGATCATCATCGCTGTAAGTGGCTCATGGGGTAGAGTTTCCAGATGGTAACCGCAAGGTTGCCAGTTCGAACCCGGGCTCCCCCAGAGTTAGTGTCGAAGTGTCCTTGAGCAAGACACTGAACCCCTAATTGCTCCTGATGTGCTGGTTGGCACCTTGCATGGTTTCCGCCGCCATCAGTGTATGAATGTGTGTGTGAATGGGTGAATGTAATGCACAATCTATGTAAAGCGCCTTGGATAAAGGCGCTATATAAATGCACCATTTACCATTTACCATTTACATTAACATATCCCATTACCTTAAATATGGGATTGATCAATCAGGGCTGTACCTGCTTCAGTAATCAGATGTATTGATGCACTGTACAATCAGCATGATGATGTAATCAGATGTAATCAGATGTATTGATGCACTGTACAATCAGCATGATGATGTAATCAGATGTAACTAGAAAAAGTGCCCTTCTGGGCACAGGTCTCCACCAGGAGGATAGGAGTGTGTGTGTGATGTTTGGCAAAATGTTTAGGAGCAATATAAACGTGTGTGTGTGTGTGTGTGTGTGTGTGTGTGTGTGTGTGTGTGTGTGTGTGTGTGTGTGTGTGTGTGTGTGTGTGTTTGTGTGAGAGAGAGAGAGACGCGGCTTGGCCTGTTGTAGCGCCACCATGAGGCTGATCTGTCAAGTGGCATTTCTTCCAAAGCCTAGTGGGAATATGCATGCACAGTTTCACCACAATCGGACGCTGCGTTGAGTAGTTGTGGCGATTTGTACAAAGCGGGCTACTCCTGAAAAATTTAGAAGCCAATCGTAGCCAATGAGGGTGGATTATGAGAAATCAAACAAACCCGTCTTGATCACATGACTATGGAGAGCATGTGTACCGATTTGCGTGAAATTTGGATAAAATCTGAAGGAGTAATATTAGAAAATGTGTTTTACATATGTCGGCCTCCTGGTGGGGCTATAAAGAGCAGATGTGAAAAATTCCAGTCAAAGGTTTTTCCTTGGCCTCTAGGGAGTTGGCATACAAAGTTATCCACAGATCCGTGCAGTTAGAGGTAAAAATATTTTTCGTCCAGTTATAGCGCCACCATGAGGCTGAGTTGAAAATGTTCATGTGGCATTTCTTCCTCGGCCTAGTGGGAATGTGCGTGCACAATTTCACGGAAATGACACGATGTGTTCATGATTTGCAGCATTTTGTTTGAAACTGAGCACTCCTGCGAACTTTGGAAGCCAATCTTAGCCGATCAGGATGGAGTCTGAGAAATCTGAAAGATTCAACGTTTCGTTGAATGGCTCTAGAGAGACTGTGTACCAATTTGCGTGATGTTTGGACAAAATCTGTAGGTGTACTGTCCAAAAACTTGTTTTGCACAAAGAAGCCTCCTGGTGGCGCTATAACAGGCCGTTCTGGAAATTTTGGGGCAGAGGTTCATCGTTGGCATCCAGGGAGTGTGTGTGCAAAATTTGGCATCGACCGGGTTAACGGTGCCGGAGATTAGCTGTTCACAGACGGACGGACGGACGGACACACGGACACACGGACGGACGGAGTGCAAAACATACTCTCTCCCCATGCCTTCGGCCTGGTGGAGACAAAGATGTATTGATGCACTGTACAATCAGCATGATGATGCCAGGCCCTTCCAAAGTGGTAGCCTCGATCCCAGCCATACTCATCTGTGAAGAGAAAAGCCTGGTCACAACCTACGGCAGAGAGCATAAAGCCTGGTCACAACCTAAGGCAGAGAGCATAAAGCCTGGTCACAACCTACGGCAGAGAGCATAAAGCCTGGTCACAACCTAACGGCAGAGAGCATAAAGCCTGGTCACAACCTACGGCAGAGAGCATAAAGCCTGGTCACAACCTAAGGCAGAGAGTAAAGCCTGGTCACAACCTACGGCAGAGAGCATAAAGCCTGGTCACAACCTAAGGCAGAGAGAAAAGCCTGGTCACAACCTAAGGCAGAGAGAAAAGCCTGGTCACAACCTAAGGCAGAGAGAAAAGCCTGGTCACAACCTAAGGCAGAGAGAAAAGCCTGGTCACAACCTAAGGCAGAGAGAAAAGCCTGGTCACAACTTAAGGCAGAGAGCATACCGTATAGAGAAAAGCCTGGTCACAACCTAAGGCAGAGAGCATACCGTATAGAGAAAAGCCTGGTCACAACCTAAGGCAGAGAGCATACCGTATAGCCAGAGCCTGGTCACAACCTAAGGCAGAGTACATACCGTATAGCCAGAAGTGTCGGGCCGAAACATCTGTCAGATGTATTTCCCCGGATACGACATTTTTTGAGCGATCACAACACTTGTTTCATTCACGGAGAATGTAAACAGATTTGTAAAATGTCAACGTCATTTCCTTGAGCGGTACTTCCGCCAAAATCCTGCTACTTCCGCCATATTCCAACACTTCCGTTTATGCAATCTACAGCGTAGGTCTTGCCCAGCGTGCTCACAAGGAGTCATTTGTTAGTCAGATAAAACAGATCTGACATTTGACTTCAAATGTAAACACAGTGGAAGCTGTCATGAAGAAAAACTGGTTCAGTTTATCTTGGACCTAATACTAGTTTTTAACCTGGCGTGAAAGAAAGGCACCAATCCACAATTTAAGTTTTAATTTCTTAGTTCATGGTGTGCCT